>NC_057810.1:123599086-123763014 GCF_018294505.1 Triticum aestivum | reverse complement strand
GTGGCCTGCTGGGTTTTCTCCTTTTTTTGTTAGCTTGTTTTCTCTTTTGTATTTCCTTTCTTTTATTTATTTTCTATTCTGTTTTATTTCATTTTTAAATCATTTAGGCAATTTCTAAAAATGAGTTTGCTGCACTATAATTACCTATGCCATTTTTGGCACAGCCCGAACATTTTAGTTTTAATATTTGAAAACTTTCACGGTTTGACTTTAATTCAAATTTGATTTGAATCGATTTTAAACTAATGCGAGTTTATCGACAGTAACCGAGGTGACGTGGCATCATTAGCAGAGGTTCACTGAAGCTTGATTATCCGAGGGTCACATGGTGTCTATTCCTACATGAATAGATCTTGTCTACATCATGTCATCGTTCTTATGGTATTACTTCGTTTCTCCATGAACTTAATACACTAGATGCATGCTGGATAGCGGTCGATGTGTGGAGTAATAGTAGTAGATGCAGGCAGGGGTCGGTCTACAAATCTTGGACGTGATGCTTGATATGTCCATTTTGCATCATGCTTTTATATCGATATTTATTGCATTATGGGCGGTTATTACACGTTATGTCACAATACTTGTGCCTATTCTCTCTTATTTTACAAGGTTTACATAAAGAGGGAGAATGCTGACAGCTGGGATTCTGGGCTGGAAAAGGAGCAAATATTAGAGACCTATTATGCATAGCTCCAAAAGTCCTGAAACTTCACGGAAGTTATTTTTGGATTTAATAAAAAATACTGGGCGAAGAAAGTACCAGAGGGGGCCCACACCCTGGCCATGAGGGTGGGGGTGCGCGCTACCCCCTGGGCACGCCCCTTCCTCATGGGCCCCCTATCATGCTTCCGGTGACCATCTTTTTCTATATGAAGTCTTTTACCCTGAAAAAAAATCATAAGCAAGCTTTCGGGACGAAACACTGCCGCCACGAGGCGGAACCTTGGCGGAACCAATCTAGGGCTCCGGCGGAGCTGTTCTGCCGGGGAATCTTCCCTCCAGGAGGTGGAAATCATCACCATCATCATCACCATCGGTCCTCTCATCGGGAGGGGGTCAATCTCCATCAACATCTTACCAGCACCATCTCCTCTCAAACCCTAGTTCATCTCTTGTATCCAATCTCTGTCTCAAAACCTCAGATTGGTACCTGTGGGTCACTAGTAGTGTTGATTACTCCTTGTAGTTGGTGCTAGTTGGTTTATTCGGTGGAAGATTATATGTTCAGATCCTTAATGCATATTTATACCCCTCTGATTTTGAACATGAATATGATTTGTGAGTAGTTACGTTTGTTCCTGAGGACATGGGAGAAGTCTTGCTATAAGTAGTCATGTGAATTTGGTATTCGTTCGATATTTTGATGAGATGTATGTTGTCTCTCCTCTAGTGGTGTTATGTGAACGTCAACTACATGACACTTCACCATTATTTGGGCCTAGAGGAAGGCATTGGGAAGTAATAAGTAGATGATGGGTTCCTAGAGTGACAGAAGCTTAAACCCTAGTTTATGCGTTGCTTCGTAAGAGGCTGATTTGGATCCATATGTTTCATGCTATGGTTATGTTTACCTTAATACTTCTTTTGTAGTTGCGGATGGTTTCAATAGGGGTTAATCATAAGTGGGATGCTTGTCAAAGAAAGGGCAGTACCCAAGCACCGGCCCACCCACATATCAAATTATCAAAGTAACGAACGCGAATCATATGAGCGTGATGAAAACTAGCTTGACGGTAATTCCCATGTGTCCTCGGGAGCGCTTTTCTCTATGTAAGAACTTGTCCAGGCTTGTCCATTGCTACAAAAAGGATTGGGCCACCTTGCTGCACCTTATTTATTTTCATTGCTTGTTACCCGTTACAAATTACCTTATGACAAAACTATCTGTTAGCGATAATTTCAGTGCTTACAGAGAATACCTTACTGAAACCGCTTGTCATTTCCTTCTGCTCCTCGTTGGGTTCTACACTCTTACTTATCGAAAGGACTACGATAGATCCCCTACACTTGTGGGTCATCAAGACTCTTTTCTGGCGCCGTTGCCGGGAAGTGAAGCGCCTTTGGTAAGTGGAACTTGGTAAGGAAAAATTTATACAGTGTGCTGAAATTTACTATCACTTGTTACTATGGAACATAATCCTTTGAGGGGCTTGTTCGGGGTATCTTCACCCCGTCTAGTAGAGCAAAGAGTTTCTCCTCAACCTACTGAACCTACTAAAAATGTTTACTTTGAAATTCCTTCGGGTATGATAGAGAAACTGCTAGCTAATCCCTTTACAGGAGATGGAACATTGCATCCCGATTTACACCTAATCTATGGGGATGAAGTTTGTGGATTATTTAAGCTTGCAGGTATGCCCGATGATGTTATCAAGAAGAAGGTCTTCCCTTTATCTTTGAAAGGAGATGCATTGACATGGTTTAGGCTATGTGATGATATGGGATCATGGAACTACAACCGACTGAAATTGGAATTTCATCAGAAGTTTTATCCTATGCATCTTGTTCATCGTGATCGTAATTATATATATAATTTTTGGCCTCGCGAAGGAGAAAGCATCGCTCAAGCTTGGGGGAGGCTTAAGTCAATGTTATATTCATGCCCCAATCATGAGCTCTCAAGAGAAATGATTATTCAAAATTCTTAAGTCAATGTACTGGTTCTTTTATGATGAAGACACTATTGAATTCAGATGGGATTTATTGGAAAGAATTAAACGCAACTCTGAAGATTGGGATCTCGACGAAGGTAAGGAGTCAGGTATGACACCTAAGTTTGATTGTGTTAAATCTTTTATGGATACTAATGCTTTTTGTGAATTTAGCACTAAATATGGACTTGACTCTGAGATCGTAGCTTCTTTCTATGAATCATTTGCTACTCATGTTGACCTCCCTAAGGAGAAGTGGTTTAAGTATAATCCTCCCACTGAAGTAAAAGTAGTTGCACCTATTAAAGTTGAAGAAAAGACTATCACTTATAATGATCCTATTGTTCCTACTACCTATATTGAGAAATCCCCTTTCCTTGTTAGGATAAAGGATCATGCTAAAGCTTCAACTGTGGTTCGTAAGAGTAATACTAAAACACCTACACCACCTGAGCAAATTAAAGTTGAACCTATTATTTCTATTGTTAAAGATCTCTTGGCTAATAATATTGATGGGCATGTTATTTATTTCTGTGATGAAGCTACTAGAATTGCTAGACCTGATACTAAGAATAAACATAGACCTGTTGTAGGCATGCCTATTATTTCTGTTAAAATAGGAGATCATTGTTATCATGGCTTATGTGATATGGGTGCTAGTGCTAGTGCAATACCTCATTCCTTATACAAAGAAATTATGCATGATATTGCACCTGCTGAGATAGAAGAAATTGATGTTACAATGAAGCTTGCCAATAGAGATACTATTTCACCAGTTGGGATTGTTAGAGATGTTGAAGTCTTGTGTGGGAAAGTTAAATATTCTGCTGATTTTCTTGCTCTTGGTTCCCCACAAGATAGCTTTTGTCCCATCATATTTGGTAGACCCTTCTTGAATACTGTTAATGCTAGGATAGACTGCAAAAAGGATGTTGTTACTATTGGTTTGGGGGATATGTCTCATGAGTTTAATTTTGCTAAATTTCCTAGACAACCCCATGATGAAGAATTGCCTAGTAAAGATGAAATTATTAGTCTTGCTTCTATTGCCGTGCCTCCTAATGATCCTTTAGAGAAATATTTGCTAGACCATGAAAATGATATGTTTATGAATGAAAGAAGGGAGATAGATGAAGTATTCTTTAAACAGGGACCTATTTTGAAACACAACTTGCCTGTTGAAATTCTAGGGGATCCTCCACCATCCAAGGGTGATCCCGTGTTTGAGCTTAAACCATTACCAGATACTCTTAAATATGCTTATCTTGATGAAAGGAAGATATATCCTGTTATTATTAGTGCTAACCTTTCAGAGCAGGAAGAGGAGAAATTATTGAAAACTCTGAAGAAGCACCGTGCTGCTATTGGATGTACTCTTGATGATCTTAAGGGCATTAGTCCCACTCTATTCCAACACAAAATAAAATCGGAGAAAGACGCCAAACCAGTTATTGACCACTAACGACGGTTAAATCCTAAGATGAAAGAAGTGGTAAGAAAAGAAATCATAAAGCTCCTGGAGGCAGGTATAATTTATCCCGTTGCTAATAGTTAGTGGGTAAGTCCTGTCCATTGTGTCCCTAAGAAGGGAGGTATTACTGTCGTTCCTAATGATAAATATGAATTGATCCCACAAAGAATTATTACAGGTTATAGGATGGTAATTGATTTCTGTAAATTAAATAAAGCTACTAAAAGGATCATTACCCTTTGCCTTTTATTGATCAAATGCTAGAAAGATTATCCAAACACACACATTTTTGCTTTCTAGATGGTTACTCTGGTTTCTCTCAAATACCTGTGTCAGCAGAGGATCAAGAAAAGACCACTTTTACTTTCCCTTTCGGTAGCTTTGCTTATAGACGTATCCCTTTTGGTTTATGTAATGCACCTGCTACCTTTCAAAGATGCATGATGGCTATATTCTCTGACTTTTGTGAAAAGATTGTTGAGGTTTTCATGGATGATTTCTCCGTTTATGGATCTTCTTTTGATGATTGCTTGAGCAACCTTGATCGAGTTTTGCAGAGATGCGAAGATACTACTCTTATCTTGAATTGGGAAAAGTGCCACTTTATGGTTAATGAAGGCATTGTCTTGGGGCATAAAATTTCTGAAAGAGGTATTGAAGTTGACAAAGGTAAAGTTGATGCTATTGAAAAGATGCCATGTCCCAAGGACATTAAAGGAATAGGAAGTTTCCTTGGTCATGCAGGGTTTTATAGGAGGTTCATTAAGGACTTCTCTAAAATTTCTAGGCCTCTGACTAATCTCTTATAAAAAGATATTCCTTTTTTATTCGATGATGATTGTGTAGAAGCATTTGAAATACTTAAGAAATCTTTGATTTCTGCACCTATTGTTCAGCCACCTGATTGGAACTTACCCTTTGAAATTATGTGTGATGCTAGTGATTATGTTGTAGGTGCTTTTCTAGGACAAAGAGTTGATAAGAAACTAAATATTATTCAATATGCTAGTAAAACTCTAGACAGTGCCCAGAGAAATTATGCTACTACTGAAAAAGAATTTTTAGCAGTTGTATATGCTTGTGATAAGTTCAGACCTTATATTGTTGATTCTAAAGTAATTGTTGACACTGATCATGTTGCATATTTATACCCCTCTGATTTTGAACATGAATATGATTTGTGAGTAGTTATGTTTGTTCCTGAGGACATGGGAGAAGTCTTGCTATAAGTAGTCATGTGAATTTGGTATTCGTTTGATATTTTGATGAGATGTATGTTGTCTCTCCTCTAGTGGTGTTATGTGAACGTCGACTACATGACACTCCACCATTATTTGGGCCTAGAGGAAGGCATTGGGAAGTAATAAGTAGATGATGGGTTGCTAGAGTGACAGAAGCTTAAACCCTAGTTTATGCGTTGCTTCGTAAGGGGCTGATTTGGATCCATATGTTTCATGCTATGGTTAGGTTTACCTTAATACTTCTTTTGTAGTTGCAGATGGTTGCAATAGGGGTTAATCATAAGTGGGATGCTTGTCCAAGAAAGGGCAGTACCCAAGCACCGGTCCACCCACATATCAAATTATCAAAGTAATGAACGCGAATCATATGAGCGTGATGAAAACTAGCTTGATGATAATTCCCATGTGTCCTTGGGAGCACTTTTATCTATATAAGAACTTGTCCAGGCTTGTCCTTTGCTACAAAAAGTATTGGGCCACCTTGCTGCACCTTATTTATTTTCATTGCTTGTTACCCGTTACAAATTACCTTATCACAAAACTATCTGTTACCGATAATTTCAGTGCTTGTAGAGAATACCTTACTGAAAACCGCTTGTCATTTCCTTCTGCTCCTCGTTGGGTTCGACACTCTTACTTATTGAAAGGACTACGATAGGTCCCCTACACTTGTGGGTCATCAATGTCTATATAATGATCATTGCCTGGATATTGTCATAATTATTTGAAGTTCTATCAATTGTCCAATATTAATTTGTTTAACCCCCGTATGCTATTTTTCTCGAGAGAAGCCACTAGTGAAATCTACGCCCCCCGGGTCTCTTCTTTATCATATTTTCGTTTGAGATATATTTTTATTTGCTTTTATTTTCAGATCTATTAATCCAGAAACCCAAAAATTCCTTGTTGCAATTTATTGTTATTTATTTTATCTTGCGTTCCCCCGAGATCTATTTATTCAATCTACTACAATTTTATCTATATTTTTACCCAGGAGGGATTGACAACCCCTCTTTTACGTCAGGTTGTAAGTATTTATTCTTTGTGTGCAGGTGCCGTTCACGTAGTGTTGCGTGGTGCTCCTACTGGTTTGATAACCTTGGTCTCATCACCGAGGGAAATACCTACCGTAGCTGTGCTGCATCATCCCTTCCTCTTTGGGGAAATACCGACGTAGTTCAAGCCGCATCACACCTGTTGGGAGCATTCCAGATAGTTTTCTGCCAATGCAAGCAGCGGCGGGCAACGTGTGTCACTCGCCGCAGCTCCAACGGGCGCGAACAAGCACGGGTAGCGGTGACGTCGGGTCTGCCCACGTCCTGTTTGACGGAATGACACAGCAGGGTACTGCACAATTTTCGCTCCTTTGTAATCATTAACTTGCATATGCCATTAGCAATTAAGTTGCATAAACCGTTATTTGAAATCATGATAATTTTAGGAGAATATCATGTTGGAAATGATCAACGATAATCAAGAGCCTACCCAAATGGACTATGACTTAAGGGGGTCCAAATTGTCCTACGTTAGAAGTTGGCAAAACTTTAAACCTCAACCCCAACAAGAAAAGAAAGGCAAGGCAAGAGGTCCCGCATTCACAACTTTTGACGATATCTTGTTGGTTAAAGCTTAGTTGGCCACAAATATGGGCCCTCTATGTTATATAGAGTAAAAGTGCAATAGGTATTGGGAGAAGATCCACAAGCACTATCAAGAACACAAGGAATATGCGGAGCCCAATCCTATCGCGAGCAACCGCAATGTGGATCTCTCCAACATCGATGGTGGATCATTCAAGAGGAAGTGAACAAGTACGTGGCTACTATACACAAACGGTTGACCACTCTCAAAGTGGGATGGGAGTGCCAACTCACATAAGTTCAATTGCTTCATTTGTCATCATTTGGATTGCTTGTTTTTTGTTGCATTCTCATTGTTATACTTGTTTGCTAGATGGTAGTGGTAGCCACTATGTATCAACAAACGAAGAAGAACCAATTTAGTTTGGCCATTGTTGGGTGCTATTAGAAGTCATACCAAGGAGGACACAACTTGTGGATGACCATAAGGCCGACAAGATGAAGAATGATGGCTTAAGTGTTAGGCAATGTAGTAATTCAAAAAATTCCTACGATCACGCAAGATATATCTAGGAGATGCATAGCAACGAGAGGAGAGAGTGTGTCTACGTACCCTTGTAGACCGAAAGCAGAAGCGTTAGTTAACATAGTTGATGTAGTCGAACGTCTTCACGATCCAACCGATCCAAGTACCGAACGTAAGGCACCTCCGCGTTCAGCACATATTCAGCCCGATGACGCCCCTCAAACTCTTGATCTAGTTGAGGACGAGGGAGAGTTCCGTCAGCACGACAGCGTGGTGACGGTGATGATGAAGTTACCGGCGCAGGGCTTCGCCTAAGCACTATGACGATATGACCGAGGTGTTAAACTATGGAGGGGAGCACCGCACACAGCTAAGAGATTGTCTGTTGTGCTTTGGGGTGCCCCCTGCCCCCGTATATAAAGGAGGAGAGGGGGAGGCCGGCCGACCCTGTAGGGCGCGCCAATAGGGAGGAGTCCTACTAGGACTCCAAGTCCTAGTAGGATTCCACTTGGTGGAAGGGGGGAAGAAGGAAGGGAGAGGGAGAGGGAGAGGGAAAGGGGGGCCACGCCCCCTCCCCTAGTCCTATTCGGATTCCCCATGGGGGGGGGGGGGGCGCCACCCCCTTGCGGGCTGTCCTCTCTCTCCCCTATGGCCCATGTTGGGCCATTGCTTCCCCGGGGGGTTCCGGTAACCCCTCCGGCACTCCGTTTTTACCCGGTACCTCTCAGAACTCTTCCGGTGTCCGAATAACATCGTCCAATATATCAATCTTTATGTATCGACCATTTAGAGACTCCTCGTCATGTCCGTGATCTCATCCGGGACTCCGAACAAACTTTGGTCATCAAATCACATAACTCATAATACAAATCGTCATCAAACGTTAAGCGTGCGGACCCTGCGGTTCGAGAACTTTGTAGACATGATCGAGACACATCTCCGATCAATAACTAGTTGCTGAACCTGGATGCTCATATTGGCTCCTACATATTCTACGAAGATCATTATCGGTCAAACCGCACAACAACATACGTTGTTCCCTTTGTCATCGGTATGCTACTTGCCCGAGATTAGATCGTTTGTATCATCATACCTAGTTCAATCTCGTTACCGGCAAGTCTCTTTACTTGTTCCGTAATGCTTCATCCCACAACTAACTCATTATTCACATTGCTTGCAAGGCTTATAGTGATGAGCATTACCGAGAGGGCCCATAGATACCTCTCCAATACACGGAGTGACAAATCCTATTCTTGATCTATGCCAACCCAACAAACACCTTCGGAGACACCTGTAGAGCATCTTTATAATCACCCAGTTACGTTGTGACGTTTTATAGCGCACAAGGTGTTCCTTCGGTATTCGGGAGTTGCATAATCTCATAGTCTGAGGAACATGTACAAGTCATGAAGAAAGCAGTAGCAATGAAACTGTAACGGTCATAATGCTAAGCTAACGGATGGGTCTTGTCCATCACATCATTCTCCTAATGATGTGATCCCGTTCATCAAATGATAACACATGTCTATGGTTAGGAAACATAACCATCTTTGATTAACGAGCTAGTCAAGTAGAGGCATACTAGGGACACTATGTATTGTCTATGTATTCACACATGTACTAAGTTTCCTGTTAATACAATTCTAGCATGAATAATAAACACTAGTGGACCCGTTGCGCCAAATGGCGCAGAGACCTGCTGATTCCATGTTAGCGATGAAAAGAAATCCATATTTTAATTGATTTCCTTACGGGCAAGCACATATGGCAATAAATTTAATATCTCTTAGTTGAAGAAAATAGGGGCTTGCAGCCAACAAAATATTTCTATCCCTTCGACTTGCTCTTCATTGGCTATTGCCATGAAATGTCTTCGATTAGCTCTTCATTGCCTATTGTCGTAGCTGAACAATGCCCTTTTCCTTAACCTATTGCATCCGACCCCATGTTTCTTTAGAGAACGGAACATAACTACAATAACATCAGCATGCAATTTACAACCAGGCAAACACCTCATTTCGTCATAACAAGCAACACCAAGTTCACCTTCCACTGGAAAAGTGCACAAGGCAATCATATTTCCACTGACCACAAAGTGAACAATTTCAAACAAACTTGACTGTTAGTAGCATGTTGCACATGTTATATTCATAAAAATTCTATCTTCATTTGATCACAAACTACACAACAAATCACATAGAGCAGCTTCCAAATATAACATAGAAGCTGCAGCTGCGTACCAACTGAATATTGAAGGAGATCTCTCCTTTACTGTTTATTGTTGGCACAACAATCCAAAACATCAGATGTACAAAGTTGGACGTTGGTTTTACTAAGGTTTTTAAACTTTAAGCACCATTAATGCAATCCAGTATGTGTATCTCTCTTTCAATAATCAAAAACAATAAAAGAGCCAATGTGCATATATTATTTCACCAACAGAAATAAGGTCTTGCACTTTACAACTATTTTCGATGCATCAAGATTCAAAAATGAAAGTAAACTACAGGGCTAATATAACCATTCCATACACTAAGAATAGACCACAAAAGACATAGAAGCGCACACAAGCACAGCGAGGGAAACTGCTTACATTCAAATCATCACAACAAGCTCTTGAGATTTCTTATTGCCACCGTAAGTTTTTGAAGTGGCAGATCCGCCCAACGGAAGTGGACGGTAGGTCTCGGCCCCAGAGCCAAGCAGCCTGCCTCGCTGGCTAGCGCTATTGTCGCTCTTGTCATCCCATCAATGAAGACGACGACACTCACAGTAGTCCAGTAATTGTAAAAGCAAGTGGTTTCTTTATGAAGAATATCAGCATGGTGCAGAGATTTGATTTTATGACATGAGGCATGAGCAAATAACATTTTTTTCTTTCGCAGATGGACAGCTATATGAATGACAAACATGCTAAAATCATTTTCTCAAAGCATGCAAGCCAGTAATATAGGTAGCAAACCATCAGATGCTGGACACATAATGTAATTTACTTAGCAGAAAAATGGTTCTGTTGTACAAAAAACAATGTCACAAAAAATCTCCCAAAAAAGCTACTTTAGCTTATTTTCACATGGCCTATTTACATTTCTAATAACTAAGACAATGCGGGAGTGAGTAAGAAAATAGGAGAATAAAGCTATAACCAGATTGAACAACAAAGCTCTACAACTTGCATATACACCAACGGAAGGTAGTAAAAAAATGAGGGCACTCAGCAAGCACAATTCAAAATTAGAAGTGCACCAGGTACATGAACAATAGTTATAATGGGCCAGTGGCAAGAAATTGCTAACACAACAGAACAGTCGAGATAGGCACGCATCTCAATCACATAGGAAATCAAGAGAAAATATTAAGCAAAGGTAATGTAGAAACAAATAAGCATGATCCAAGCAAAGTTGAGTGACGCTGGCCCTGGAAGTGAAGAAACAATGATTTTCCTGGAGAAGATATCTTGATTCAGTCAAGATTTATAAAAAGAATTATATAACATCTGTAGCTAACATGCATTGTTACAACAGTACACATCTACAATGACCAAAAGGGTTTATTTTTGTATGGAAACAATCAATAAGGCGAGTTTAGTGAACCAACAGAATGCAACTCACTCATAATTATTTAAAAAAAAAGAATAACAAAATGTGATCCTCCTTTGGTTAGTGTTTACACAATACACAGAGCTATGAATTAGAAAACTGAAGATTATTAAGTAAAACAAGAACTCGTCGTAACTGTTCTTTCCAAATCCCTCCCAAGCACATATTCTCCATAGTTCATTGAATGTAGATAGAATTCATTGTTAGTTTCTACTATCACTTGTAACAAAATATAATATGGCAGACATTGAACAATTTTACCATCAAATTTTTTATTGTGTTCATTTGTGTTTGCTACGATCATATTTGATTTTAATCTTCTACATTGAAGATTAAAGATGCCAAAGGCTGATACCATGCTAGTCTTAAAGAAAAGACAATTCAGTCATAAACGCAACATAGGTTACAGGGGGCATCTCGAGAAATGATTTCAGGAAAATTCTATTTTTGGAGAGATATTATTTTCCTTTTAGTTACGTTCTTATAATATCTTATTGGAGTATATGGGTATCCATGAACTTGCTCAGGGGTACAGAACATGTGCTGAATGGTCCAATGAGAGTCTTGTAGAAGCTTTCAAAAGTATGAATGTTTAAGAAAAGCCGCCAATTGAAAATGGAGATCCAGCTCACAAGGTTTTATACTTATAAATTGATTTACATGTTGATTCTTCCAATTGTCAAGAGCATCACACTCTAAAATAGAGAGAACATATTGGCACGCCCAAGGATTCAAATCATGTTTGGTACAAATGCCTTAGGATGCTTATTCCCCAGTTACCATTATAGTCGGTAAATATAATTGTCGTGGTCAAGTTTTCAATTGTTCTCTTTGCAAGTCCAAACTTGCAGCAACACATAACAGCAAAAAGAGCTTGTGAGAGTTAAAAACAGTCTGGAATTAAATGTAGAATCTTATGTTAGATTCACCGAGAAGTAATCTCACACACATGCCTACTATTTTGTTAGCAAAGCAAAACATATTCTAAGAAACCAAGAACAATAGAGAAGCCCTTGGCTAGATCAACTGACCATCAGGTAAAGAAAATGTGAAGGAAGATACCTGAAGAACATGGCTTGAACTGAACAATGAGCAAATCTTGAGTAGGAGAACAAAGAAGCTGCTACCTTCTAGATCTGACAATGTGTGAAATGAAAGAAGAGGAACTTGTAAGAGCATAAGCATGCCAGCACACAGTTTACAGACAAGGAAAAGATTAGTCCATTTACCCAAGGTTAAAGCCCAAAACGGATTAGAAAAGCAGCCAAGATTAATGGAACATCTAAAATTTATGCACCAAGCCACCAAGCTAGACATGAGTAGCCACCTGATATCAGCCTCCAAAGCGACCTGATATGAGCCTCCAATAAAATTGGAAGAAAAGCAGTGGTGTAAACATATAAATGTAAGAGAAACAAAACATTATAACTTATTATGGCATGGGAACTATTTGTAGAATGTTTATCATGTGAATCAAACAACTCTGGAATACAACTATTTGATATGTACTTCAACTGTGCTTGATGTATACTCTGTAAAGCAATGTAAATGCTCTTGATAATGAGAAATACCTAGAAACATTAGGAGAATAAAAAGCCCCATGTGTAAGCAAATCTTGAATCTGTAAATTCATGCCTGAGACAATGAACTGAACATTAGCTCTGTACATTCACCAAGATAAAGATAACAATGTTCTATGAAAATAAATTGCATAACTGGCATCACACTTTTCTTGGTGGGTCAATTATAGAACCTGAACACTCACCTAAGCTCAACTGCTGCTCAACCCCCTCTGCTCCAACCCTAGAACATTCATTCCTGCCAAACAAAAACAATAGTGGTAGTGCTGCAAAAATGTATAATCCAGCGCCAGATAGTGATGCCTCCGTCAATCAAATTCCTAGGAATTTTCTCTAGAAATAGACCAAGTTAATCATGCTGTTCTACAAAATGACCTACATCACTATTGCCGAGCATCCACACTTGAACTAAAAACATACGCACCCACACCCACACCCACACACACCCGCACCCGCACCCATGCACACACGCACACACGCATCAAGCAGGGCAGGAGGACAAGGGACAGCAGGGACTCAGAGGAAGTTAATTTGCCTGGAACGCACACACGCATGCACGCACACACACACACACACGCATCAAGCAGGGCAGGAGGACCAGGGAGAGCAGGGACTCGGAGGAAGTTAATTTGCCTGGATGAGATTCCTGAAGGCAACGGTGGAGCTGACTCGCGGCGGCGATGACGGAGGTAACTCGAGGCGGCGGCTAGCGAATCCATGCGGCAGCGGCAACGAGGCCGTGCGGGCGCCCTCGATCCAATCCGTTTCCCTGCTCTTGTCAATCGAGCGAATAGGGTTAGGAGTGGGCTTCTGCTAGGCTCAGGCTGAGCTCCATCCCTACGTATCCCGACGTGTCGATGGCATCCCTGACGACGCATCTAGGGCGGCGGCATTGGAGAGGAGATGAGGTGGAGGGGGCGTGGGCTCGAGGGCAATGACGTGGGAGAGGAGGGAGTAGGTAGGAGACGAGGCGGAGGGGGCACAGACTTGACGAAGGGTTGGCGGAACCCTTGAACGTTTGGAGGATGGGCGCGGATGGGATTGGTGAATCCCAATGGCGACGAGACGTGCACGCAGCCAGTGCCACCGACGAATGGGACGGGAGCAGCGCTGGCCCACCCATCATCGCTATAGAATAGGCGTGGGTGCATATGCGGGTATATACGCATCGGCCTATCCTTGCGCAACTGCTCCCCGTAACGCATGACGCGGGCAGCACGCGAGGAGCGGGCCCCCGGCACATTTGACCCGGGACACGACGCGACGCAGGAGGCAACGCGCACACGAAAAAGCCATAGCCATCGGACCGACGTGTGGGACCAAAGAAAAGGCAGGCCTACTTGCAGATGCACCAACAGGCGAATCCAGAGGGGCGAGCGAACCAGAAATTGGGCAGGAGAGGCCGCTCGCACACCCAAAAAACTTTGACCCAGCCAATCCACTTTTACCCGAGCCCACAGGTCATCCCCATCGACGTTTCACCGCACGGTCAAAAAGGCAACACATATTTTCCATCCAGATCCAACGACCAGCAGCGAAAAAAAGACCGGGTCAACACCGATCGAACGACCAACGAAGGATGCCATCGGGGGAGCTCCCCGGGAGCGAGTTGCCCAGCCTATGTTTTGTTTTAAATTTATCATGATATAAGGAAATATAAATAAAAACTTTATTATTGCCTCTAGGGCATATTTCCTTCAGTCTCCCACTTGCACTAGAGTCAATAATCTAGATTACAAAGTAATGATTCTAACACCCATGGTGTCTTGGTGCTGATCATGTTTTGCTCGTGGAAGAGGCTTAGTCAACGGGTCTGCAACATTCAGATCCATATGTATCTTGCAAATCTCTATGTCTCCCTCCGCGACTTGATGACAGATGAAGTTGAATCGTCTCTTGATGTGTTTGGTTCTGTAGTGAAATCTGGAGTCCTTTGCCAAGGCAATTGCACTAGTATTGTCACAAAAGATTTTCGTTGGACCTGATGCACTAGGTATAACACCTAGATCGGATATGAACTCCTTCATCCAGACTCCTTCATTTGCTGCTTCCGAAGCAGCTATGTACTCCGCTTCACACGTAGATCCCGCCACGACGCTCTGCTTGGAACTGCACCAACTGACAGCTCCACCATTCAATATAAATACACATCCGGATTGCGACTTAGAGTCATCCGGATCAGTGTCAAAGCTTGCATCGACGTAACCATTTACGACAAGCTCTTCATCACCTCCATAAACGAGAAACATGTCCTTAGTCCTTTTCAGGTATTTCAGGATGTTCTTGACCGTTGTCCAGTGATCCACTCCTGGATTACTTTGGTACCTCCCTGCTATACTTATAGCAAGGCACACATTAGGTCCGGTACACAACATTGCACACATGATAGAACATATGGCTAAAGAATAGGGAATAACTTTCATTTTCTCTCTATCTTCTGCAATGGTCAGGCATTGAGTCTGACTCAACTTCACACCTTGTAACACAGGCAAGAACCCTTTCATTGACTGATCCATTTTGAACTTCTTCAAAACTTTATCAAGATATGTGCTTTGTGAAAGTCCAATTAAGCGTCTTGATCTATCTCTATAGATCTTGATGCCCAATATGTAAGCAGCTTCACCGAGGTCTTTCATTCAAAAATTCTTATTCAAGTATCCTTTTTTGCTATCCAGAAATTCTGTATTATTTCCAATCAACAATATGTCATCCACATATAATATTAGAATTGCTACAGAGCTCCCACTCACTTTCTTGTAAATACAGGCTTCTCCAAAAGTCTGTATAAAACCATATGCTTTGATCACACTATCAAAGCGTATATTCCAACTCCGAGAGGCTTGCATCAGTCCATAAATGGATCGCTGGAGCTTGTACACTTTGTTAGCACCTTTTGGATTAACAAAACCTTCTGGTTGCATCATATACAACTCTTCTTTAAGAAATTCACTAAGGAATGCAGTTGCGACATCCATTTGCCAAATTTAATAATCATAAAATGCGGCAATTGCTAACATGATTCAGACAGACTTAAGCATCGCTACGGGTGAGAAGGTCTCATCGTAGTCAACTCCTTGAACTTGTCAAAAACCTTTGGCAACAAGTCGAGCTTTGTAGACAGGTACATTACTGTCAGCATCGGTCTTCTTCTTGAAGGTCCATTTATTTTCTATGGCTTGCGGATCATCGGGAAAATCCACCGAAGTCCACACTTTGTTCTCATACATGGATCCCATATCAGATTTCATGGCCTCAATCCATTTCGTGGAATCTGGGCTCATCATCGCTTCATAGTTCATAGGTTCATCATGGTCTAGTAACATGACTTCCATAATAGGATTACCGTACCACTCTGGTGCGGTCCGTACTCTGGATGACCTACGAGGTTCGGTAGTAACTTGATCGTAAGTTTCATGATCATCATCATTGGCTTCCTCACTAATTGGTGTAGGAATCACTGGAACTGATTTCTATGATGAACTACTTTCCAATTCGAGAGAAGGTACAATTACCTCATCAAGTTCTACTTTCCTCCCACTCACTTCTTTCGAGAGAAACTCCTTCTCTAGAAAGGATCCATTTTTAGCAACAAATATCTTGCCTTGGATCTGTGATAGAAGGTGTACCCAACAATTTCCTTTGGGTATCCTATGAAGACGCACTTCTTCGATTTGGGTTCGAGCTTACCAGGTTGAAGATTTTTCACATAAGCATCACAACCCTAAACTTTAAGAAACGACAACTTGGGTTTCTTGGCAAACCAAAGTTCATAAGGCTCGTCTCAACGAATTTTCATGGTGCCCTATTTAACGTGAATGCGTCCGTCTCTAAAGCATAACCCCAAAACATAGCGGTAAATCAGTAAGAGACATCATAGATCACACCATATCTAATAAAGTACGGCTACGATGTCCGGACACACCATTATGCAATGGTGTTCTAGGTGGTTTGAGTTGCAAAACTATTCCACATTGTTTCAAATGAAGACCAAACTCGTAGCTCAAATATTCACCTCCACGATTAGATTGTAGAAACTTTATTTTCTTGTTATGATGATTTTCCACTTCACTATGAAATTCTTTGAACTTTTCAAACGTTTCAGACTTATGTTTCATTAAGTAGGTATATATACCCATATCTGCTCAAATCATCTGTGAAAGGTAAGAAAATAAGGATACCCACCACCAACCTCAACACTCATTGGACCGCATACTACATCGGTATGTATTATTTCCAATAAGTTAGTAGCTCGTTCCATTGTTCCGGAGAATGGAGTTTTAGTCATCTTACCCACAAGGCATGGTTCGCAAGCACCAAGTGATTCATAATCAAGTGATTCTAAAAGCCCATAAGTATGGAGTTTCTTCATTCACTTTACACCAATATGACCTAAACGATAGTGCCACAAATAAGTTGCACTATTATTATCAACTTTGCATCTTTTGGCTTCAATATTATGAACATGTGTATCACCACGATCGAGATTCAACAAAAATAGACCACTCAACAAGGGTGCATGACCATAAAAGATATTACTCATATAAATAGAACAACCATTATTCTCTGATTTAAATGAATATCCGTATCGCATCAAACAAGATTCAGATATAATGTTCATGCTCAACGATGGCACCAAATAACAATTATTGAGGTCTAAAACTAACCCCGAAGGTAGATGTAGAGGTAGCGTGCTGATGGCGATCACATAGACCTTGGAACCATTTCTGACACGCATCGTCACCTCGTCCTTGGCCAATCTTCATTTAACCCGTAGCCCCTGTTTCGAGTTGCAAATATGAGCAACAGAACCAGTATCAAATACCCAGGCGCTACTACGAGCATTAGTAAGGTACACATCAATAACATGTATATCAAATATACCTTTCACTTTGCCATCCTTATTATCCGCCAAATACTTGGGGCAGTTCCGCTTCCGGTGACCAATTCCTTTGCAGTAGAAGCACTCAGTTTCAGGCTTAGGTCCAGACTTGGACTTCTTCCCTTGATCAGAAACTTGCTTGCCATTCTTCTTGAAGTTCCCCTTCTTCCCTTTACCCTTTTTCTTGAAACTAGTGGTCTTGTTAACCATCAACATTTGATGCTCCTTTTTGATTTCTACCTCCGCAGCCTTTAGCATTGCGAAGAGCTCGGGAATCGTTTTCGTCATCCCTTGCATATTATAGTTCATCACGAAGCCTTTATAGCTTGGTGGCAATGATTGAAGAACTCTGTCAATGACACTATCATCAAGAAGATTAACTCCCAACTGAGTCAAGTGGTTATGATACCCAGACATTTTGAGTATATGTTCACTGCCAGAACTATTCTCCTCCATCTCGCAGCTATAGAACTCGTTGGAGACTTCATATCTCTCAACTCGGGCATTTGCTTGAAATATTAACTTCAACTCCTGGAACATCTCATATGCTCCATGACATTCAAAATGTCTTTGAAGTCCCGATTCTAAGCCGTAAAGCATGGCACACTGAACTATCGAGTAGTCATCAACACGCGTCTGCCAGGCATTCACAATGTCTGCAGTTGCTGGCGCAGGTGGTACACATATCAGTGCTTCCATGACGTAATTCTTCTGTGTAGCAATGAGGATAATCCTCAAGTTACGGACCCAGTCCATGTAATTGCTACCATCATCTTTCAACTTAGCTTTCTCAAGGAACGCATTAAAATTCAAGGCAACGGTAGCACGGGCTATTGATCTACAACAACATAGATATGCAAGAAAACTATCAGGACTAAGTTTATGATAAATTAAAGTTCAATTAATCATATTACTGTTGGGGAACGTAGTAATTCAAAAACTTTCCTACGATCACGCAAGATCTATCTAGGAGATGCATAGCAATGAGAGGGGAGAGTGTGTCTACGTACGCTTGTAGACCAAAAGCGGATGCGTTAGTTAACGCGGTTGATGTAGTCGAACGTCTTCACGATCCAACCGATCCAAGTACCGAACGCACGACACCTCCGCGTTCAGCACATGTTCAACCCAATGACATCCCTCGAAGTCTTGATCCAGTTGAGGACGAGGGAGAGTTCCGTCAGCACAATGGCATGGTGACAGTGATGATGAAGTTACCGGCGCAGGGCTTCGCCTAAGCACCACGACGATATGACCGAGGTGTTAAACTATGGAGGGGGGCACTGCACACGGCTAAGAGATTGTCTGTTGTGCTTTGGGGTGCCCCTGCCCCTGTATATAAAGCAAGAGAGGGGGAGGCTGGCCGGCCCTGTAGGGCGCGCCAAGAGGGAGGAGTCCTACTAGGACTCCAAGTCCTAGTAGGATTCCACTTGGTGGAAGGGGGAAGAAGGAAGGGAGAGGGGGAGGGAGAGGGAAAGGGGGGCTGCGCCCCCTCCCCTAGTCCTATTCGGACTCCCCATGGGGGGGGGACGCCACCCCCTTGGGGGTTGTCCTCTCTCTCCCATATGGCCCATGTTGGCCCACTGCTTCCCCGGGGTTTCCGGTAACCCCTCCGGCACTCCATTTTTACCGGGTACCTCTCGGAACTCTTCCGGTGTCCGAATAACATCGTCCAATATATCCATCTTTATGTCTCGACCATTTCGAGACTCCTCATCATGTCCGTGATTCTGGGACTCCGAACAAACTTCGGTCATCAAATCACATAACTCATAATACAAATTGTCATCGAACGTTAAGCGTGCGGACCCTACGGGTACGAGAACTATGTAGACATGATCGAGACACATCTCCGATCAATAACCAATAGCGGAACCTAGATGCTCATATTGGCTCCTACATATTCTACGAAGATCTTTATCGGTCAAAACGCACAATGATAACCCACAAGTATAGGGGATCGCAACCATTTTCGAGGGTAGAGTATTCAACCCAAATTTATTGATTCGACACAAGGGGAGCCAAAGAATATTCTCAAGTATTAGCAGCTGAGTTGTCAATTCAACCACACGTGGAAACTTAGTATCTACAACAAAGTGTTTAGTAGCAAAGTAATATGATAGTTGTGGTAACAGTAACAAAAGTAAAGACAACAAAAGTAATGTTTTTGGTGTTTCTTTAGTGATTGTAACAGTAGCAACGGAAAAGAAATAAGCGAGAACCAGTATTTGGAAAACTCGTAGGCACCAGATTAGCGATGGATAATTATGCCGGATGCGGTTCGTCATGTAACAGTCATAACATAGGGTGACAGAGAACTAGCTCCAGTTCATCAATGTAATGTAGGCATGTATTCCGTATATAGTCATACGTGCTTATGGAAAAGAACTTGCATGACATCTTTTGTCCTACCCTCCCGTGGCAGCGGGGTCCTATTGGAAACTAAGGGATATTAAGGCCTCCTTTTAATAGAGAACCGGAACAAAGCATTAGCACATAGTGAATACATGAACTCCTCAAACTATGGTCATCACCGGGAGTGGTCCCGATTATTGTCACTTCGGGGTTGCCGGATCATAACACATAGTAGGTGACTATAGACTTGCAAGATAGGATCAAGAACACACATATATTCATGAAAACATAATAGGTTCAGATCTGAAATCATGGCACTCGGGCCCTAGTGACAAGCATTAAGCATAGGAAAGTCATACCAACATCAATCTCAGAACATAATGGATACTAGGGATCAAACCCTAACAAAACTAACTCGATTACATGATAAATTTCATCCAACCCATCACCGTCCAGCAAGCCTACGATGGAATTACTCACGCACGGCGGTGAGCATCATGAAATTGGTGATGGAGGATGGTTGATGATGACGACGGCGACGAATCCCCCTCTCCGGAGCCCTGAACGGACTCCAAATCAGCCCTCCCAAGAGAGATTAGGGCTTGGCGGCGGCTTCGTATCATAAAACGCGATAATTTCTTCTCTCTGATTCCCCCCCCCCAAAAGCCAATATATAGAGTTGGAGTTGGCGTCGGAGGGCCACCAGGGGGCCCACGAGGTAGGGGGGCGTGCCCAGGTGGGGGGCACACTCGTGGACAGGGTGTGGGCCCCCTAGTCTTCATCTTTGGCAAGGATTTTTTATTGTTTTTTCTAAGGTGTTCCGTGGAGTTTCAGGTCATTCCGAGAATTTTTTTTCTGCACATAAAACAACACCATGGCAATTCTGCTGAAAACAGCGTCAGTCCGGGTTAGTTCCATTCAAATCATACAAGTTAGAGTCCAAAACAAGGGCAAAAGTGTTTGGAAAAGTAGATACGACGGAGACGTATCAACTCCCCCAAGCTTAAACCCTTGCTTGTCCTCGAGCAATTCAGTTAACAAACTAAAAGAGAAAAAGAAAAACTTTTACAAACTCTGTTTGCTCTTGTTGTTGTAAACATGAAAAGCCAGCATTCAAGTTTCAGCAATTATTATGAACTAACCATACTCACAATAACACGCAGGTCTCACAATTACTCATATCAATAGCATAATCAGCTAGCGGGCCATAATAGCAAAACTCGGATGACAACACTTTCTCAAAATAATCATAACATGATATAATAAAATGGTATCTCGCTAGCCCTTTGTGAGACCACAAAACATAAATGCAGAGCACCTTTAAAGATCAAGGACTGGCTAAACATTGTAATTCATGGTAAAAGAGATCCAGTCAAGTCATACCCAATATAAACTAATAATAATGAATGCAAACAACAGTGTGCTCTCCGGCGAGTGCTTTTTAATAAGAAGGATGATGACTCAACATAAAAGTAAATAGATAGGCCCTTCGCAGAGGGAAGCAGCGATTCGTAGAGGTGCCAGAGCTCGGTTTTAAAATAGAGATTGAATAACATTTTGAGCGGCATACTTTTGCTGTCAACGCAACAACTATGAGATGACGATATCTTCCACGCTACACAAATTATAAGCGGTTCCCAAACAGAATGGTAAAGTTTATACTCCCCCTCTTCCACAAGCATCAATCCATGGCTTGCTCAAAACAACGAGTGCCTCCAACATTCAACGGGTCCCAGGGGGGTTTTGTTTGCAGTTATTTTGATTTAGTTTGCATAAAGCATGGGACTTGGCATCCCGGCGACCAACCATTTTTCTCGTGAATGAGGAGCGGAGTCCACTCCTCTTGAGAATAACCGCCTAACATGGAAGATAAGGGCAGCCCTAGTTGAAACATGAGCTGCTCGAGCATACAAAACATAATTTCAGGTTTGGAGTTTGGCACATACAAATTTACTTGGAACGGCAGGTAGATACCACATATAGGAAGGTATAGTGGACTCATATGGAATGACTTTGGGGTTTAAGGAGTTTGGATGCACAAGCAGTATTCCCGCTTAGTACAGGTGAAGGCTAGCAAAAGACTGGGAAGCAACCAATTGAGAGAGCGACAACAGTCATAAACATGCATTAAAATTGATTTACACCGAATACAAGCATGAGTAGGATATAATCTACCATGAACATAAATATCACGAAGGTTGTGTTGATTTGATTCAACTACATGCGTGAACATGTGCCAAGTTGAGTCACTCAATTCCTTTAAAGGAGGATACCATCCCATCATACCACATCATAATCATTCTAATAGCATGTTGGCATGCAAGTAAACCATTATAACTCATAGCTAATCAAGCATGGCACAAGCAACTATAATCTCTAAATGTCATTGCAAATATGTTCTCTTCATAATAGCTGACTCAGGAACGATGAATGATCATATTTACAAAAACAAGAGAGGTTGAGTTCATACAGCTTTTCTCATCCCAATAAGTCCATCATATATCATCATTATTGCCTTTCACTTGCACAACCGAATGATTTGTATAATAATAAGAGTGCACGTGCATTGGACTAAGCTGGAATCTGCAAGCATTCAACTCAAGAGAGAAGACAAGTAATATGGTCTCTAAGTTAAATAAACAATCATGCATATAAGAGCCACTAAGCATTTTCAATATAGTCTTCTCGACCCCCAAAGAAAGGAAAAGAAATAAAAACTATTTACACGGGAAAGCTCCCAACAAGCAAAAGAAGAACGGGAAAGCTCCCAACAAGCAAAGAAATAAACTACTACTATTTTTTTGTTTTTCTTAAGGTTTATCAAATACACAAGAAGAAAGAAGGAAAAAGAAAATAAACTAGCATGGATATTACAGTGAAAGAGTATGATCACTGACATCTAGCAATGAGTGTGTGTGAACATAAATGTAATGTCGGTGGGAAATACGTACTCCCCCAAGCTTAGGCTTTTGGCCTAAGTTGGTCTATTGCCAGGGATAGCCTGGCGGATATCCGTAGGTGAAGCTGGGGTCATACTGTGATGCAGCTGCTATCGCCGCCTGAGCTGTAGCGTGGCATCGGGCAGCCTCCGCTCTCCTCTCGTACTCATCTGCCTCCTCTCTGGTAATAATATATCTTCCTTTTGTCTGAAAATCAAAGAAGGCAGGAGCAGGAAGAGCAATATGGACTACATGACCTTTGTTAAAGATTAGTCGATACTGGAGAGGTGGTTCAGTCCTCTCAACAAACTGGTGGGAAACCATAGAATCAAAATCTAAATAAGAAGGGGTAACTCCATATCACCCTCACGAATGTCTATCTCAAGAAAATTAGCTAAGCGGGTTGCATAAATTCCTCCAAAGAAATCTCCGTTATGTCTATTCTGATGCAACCTGCGAGCTACAATGGCTCCCATATGATAAGATTGGTCTCCTAACACAGCACTCCTGAGAATGCTGAGATCAGGGACACACATGTGACATGCTTCATCCTTAGCATTTATGCATCTACCTATGAAGAGAGAAAAATAGTGTATAGTAGGAAAGTGAATGCTCCCTAAAGTGGCTTGTGTTATATCTCTAGATTCCCCCACAGTTATTCTAGCAAGAAAGTCTCTATATTCAGATTTAGGGGGATACCTGACACTACCCCATGATGGAAGTTTGCAAGCAGAAGTGAAATCCTCTAAGTCCATGGTATAAGATTTGTCATAAAGGTCAAACATGACTGAAGGAGAATTACGCGAAGATGAAAACTCGAACCTCCTCACAAATGAACTTGTGAGATCGTGATACTGGGGGCATTTGTCAGCTTCAAAGTCCTCAAGACCGGCGTTGCACAAATATGCGCTAAATTCTTCTTTGATTCCCACTTGATTCATAAAATTTTCCGAAGGCCATTCACAGGGCCTCACAGGAGTGTCTCTTGGTGGTTCCTCGTCAGCATCACGTATTGCAAGTCTGGGACCTTGCTTCCTTGAAGGGCCACCTTGGAACATCCTCCTAAACATATTGTTTCCTATGAGAAATTTCTGAAATTTTTAGTAACTTCAAATAAAAGTGAACCAACTTCAATAAAATTGATAGTAACAACTCCCACAAGTGCCTAGAGCCCATATAAAGCATTGGAACTACTTGGAACCATATAAATTTGACATGCAAGCTCAAGAACATGGTCACCTATGCAGCAAAAATTTGCAAGGAATAAAGCACTAGAACAAAAACTAATTGGACCAATGGAGGAGTCACATACCAAGGAACAATCTCCCCAAGGAGTTTTGCGAGAGGTGCTTTGAGCAAGGAGATCAAAAATCACAGCAACGGGGGCTGGAACTCGTGCTTGAGTTGGTTTTTCGTGTTTGTGTGAGGCAGAGGAAGAAGATGGGTGCAGGAATAAGTGGAGGAGGGCCACCGTGGGTCCAAGAGGTAGGGGGGTGCGCCCAGGGGGGTAGGGCGCGCCCTCCACCCTCGTGGCCAGGTGGCATCTCCCCCCGCGGTAATTTTTGCAAAGTAAATCCTCAAATATTCCCGAAAAAATCATATTAAATTGGCATGGCATTCTGAGGACTTTTATTTTCGGGATATTTTTATATTGCACGGATAAGTCAGGAAACAGACAGAAAAATACTATTTTACTTTATTTCTACTAAATAAAAAGGAAATATAAAGAGGGTACAGAAGATTGTGCTTCTAGTTTCATCCATCTCATGCTCATCAAAAAGAATCCACTAACAAGGTTGATCAAGTCTTGTTAACAAACTCATTCCGATAGTCATGGAACCGGAGAAATTTCGAATAGCACTAAGTTACCTCAACGGGGATATGAAAATCCCCAACAATAAGAATATCATACTTTTTCTTGACAGTAGGGAGAGGAAATTCAAAACCTCCAAATATAATCGATGGAATTTTTCCAATAGAGTTGATACTATAAACTTGAGGTTGCTTCCTCGGAAAGTGTACCGTGTGCTCATTGCCATTAACATGAAAAGTGACATTGCCTTTGTTGCAATCAATAACAGCCCCTGCAGTATTAAGGAAAGGTCTTCCAAGAATAATAGACATACTATCATCCTCGGGAATATCAAGAATAACAAAGTCCGTTAAAATAGTAACGTTTGCAACCACAACAGGCACATCCTCACAAATACCGACAGGTATAGCAGTTGATTTATCAGCCATTTGCAAAGATATTTCAGTAGGTGTCAACTTATTCAAGTCAAGTCTACGATATAAAGAGAGAGGCATAACACTGACACCGGCTCCAAGATCACATAAAGCAGTTTTAACATAATTTCTCTTAATGGAGCATGGTATAGTAGGTACTCCTGGATCTCCAAGTTTCTTTGGTATTCCACCCTTAAAAGTATAATTAGCAAGCATGGTGGAAATTTCAGCTTCAGGTATCTTTCTTTTATTAGTAATGATATCCTTCATATACTTAGCATAAGGATTTGTTTTGAGCACATCAGTTAATCGCATACGCAAAAAGATGGGTCTAATCATTTCAGCAAAGCGCTCAAAATCCTCATCATCCTTTTTCTTGGATGGTTTCGGAGGAAAAGGCATGGGTTTCTGAACCCATGGTTCCCTTTCTTTACCATGTTTCCTAGCAACGAAGTCTCTTTTATCATAACGTTGATTCTTTGATTGTGGGTTATCAAGATCAACAGCAGGTTCAACTTCTACATCATTATCATTACTAGGTTGAGCATCAACATGAACATCATCATTAACATTATCACTAGGTTCATGTTCATCACCTGATTGTGTTTCAGCATCAGAAATAGAGATATCATTTGGATTCTCAGGTGGTTCAGCAATAGGTTCACTAGAAGTTTGCAAAGTCCTATCATTTTTCTTTTTCTTCCTCTTAGAAGAACTAGGTACATCAATATTATTTCTCTGAGAATCTTGCTCGATTCTCTTAGGGTGGCCTTCAGGATACAAAGGTTCCTGAGTCATTCTACCAGTTCTAGTAGCCACTCTAACAGCATAATCATTTTTCTTACTATTCATTTCATCAAGCACTTCTTTCTGAGCTTTAAGTACTTGTTCGACTTGAGTGGTAACCATAGAAGCATGTTTGCTAACAAATTTAAGTTCACCTCTAATATCAGCCATATAATCACCCAAGCGTTTAATCATAAAGGTATTCTGTTTTAATTGTCTACCAAAATAAGCATTAAAGTCATCTTGCTTAAACATAAAGTCATCAAACTCATCCAAGCACTGACTAGCAATTTTAGTAGGAGGGACTTCAGCTTTATCATATCTATAGAGAGAATTTACCTTTACTACATGTGTCGAGATATCGGGAGGTTCTTCAGTAAATAAGTAATTGAGATCATATACTTCTTCAACAGGCGGTAAATTAAGGCCATGTATTTCTTCAATAGGAGGTAAATTCTTAACATCTTCAGCTTTAATACCTTTTTCTTTCGTAGATTTCTTTGCCTCTTGCATATCTTCAGGACTGAGAAATAGAACACCTCTCTTCTTCGGAGTTGGTTTAGGAATAGGCTCAGTAATTGGCTCTGGAGCTGGCTCAGGAGGTGCCCAATTATTTTCATTTGTCAACATATTATTCAATAGAATTTCAGCTTCATCCGGTGTTCTTTCCCTGAAAAGAGAACCAGCACAACTTTCCAGGTAATCTCTGGAAGCATCAGTTAGTCCATTATAAAAGATATCAAGTATTTTAGGTTTCTTAAGAGGATGATCAGGCAAAGCATTAAGTAACTTGAGAAGCCTCCCCCAAGCTTGTGGGAGACTCTCTTCTTCAATTTGCACGAAGTTGTATATTTCCCTCAAAGCAGCTTGTTTCTTATGAGCAGGGAAATATTTAGCAGAGAAGTAATAAATCATATCCTGGGGACTTTGCACACAACCAGGATCAAGAGAATTAAACCATATCTTAGCATCACCCTTTAATGAGAACGGAAATATCTTGAGTAAATAAAGGTAGCGCGATCTCTCATCATTAGTAAACAGGGCATCTATATCATTTAACTTAGTAAGATGTGCCACAACAGTTTCAGATTCATAACCATAGAAAGGATCAGATTCAACCAAAGTAATTATATCTGGATCAACAGAAAAATCATAATAATCCTTATCGGGAACACAAATAGGTGAAGTAGCAAAAGCAGGGTCGGGTCTCATTCTATCTCTAAAAGATTCTTTACTCCATTTAACTAGCAACCTCTTAAGTTCGTATCTATCCTGGCAAGCAAAAATAGCTGCAGAAGATTCTGCATCAAAAAGATAACCCTCAGGAATAGCAGGCATATTTTCATCATCACTCTCATCATCGTATTTAGGTTCAATAA
The DNA here is from genome assembly GCF_018294505.1 of Triticum aestivum. Lineage (NCBI taxonomy): Eukaryota > Viridiplantae > Streptophyta > Magnoliopsida > Poales > Poaceae > Triticum > Triticum aestivum. Next base: position 123,735,802 of record NC_057810.1, on the reverse strand, counting down.
TTTCTCTTTCTCTAGACCTAGCAATTTGCTCATCAAGAAATTCACCAAGGGGCACAGTAGTATCAAGCATAGAAGTACTTTCATCATAAGTATCATGCATAGCAGAAGTGGCATCATCAATAACATGCGACATATCAGAATTCATAGCAGTAGCAGGTTTAGGTGTCGCAAGCTTACTTATAACAGAAGGAGAATCTAGTGCAAGGCTAGATGGCAGTTCCTTACCTCCCCTCGTAGTTGAGGGCAAAATAGTAGTTCGATCGTCTTTCAAGTTCTTCATAGTGTCCAGCAGATATAAATCCCAAGTGACTCAAAGAATAGAGCTATGCTCCCCGGCAACGGCGCCAGAAAAAGGTCTTGATAACCCACAAGTATAGGGGATCGCAACAGTTTTCGAGGGTAGAGTATTCAACCCAAATTTATTGATTCGACACAAGGGGAGCCAAAGAATATTCTCAAGTATTAGCAGCTGAGTTGTCAATTCAACCACACCTGGAAACTTAGTATCTGCAGCAAAGTGTTTAGTAGCAAAGTAATATGATAGTGGTGGTAACGGTAACAAAAGTAAAGACAGCAAAAGTAATGTTTTTGGTATTTTGTAGTGATTGTAACAGTAGCAACGGAAAAGTAAATAAGCGAGAACCAGTATATGGAAAACTCGTAGGCACCGGATTAGCGATGGATAATTATGCCGGATGCGGTTCGTCATGTAACAGTCATAACATAGGGTGACACAGAACTAGCTCCAGTTCATCAATGTAATGTAGGCATGTATTCCGTATATAGTCATACGTGCTTATGGAAAAGAACTTGCATGACATCTTTTGTCCTACCCTCCCGTGGCAGCGGGGTCCTATTGGAAACTAAGGGATATTAAGGCCTCCTTTTAATAGAGAACCGGAACAAAGCATTAGCACATAGTGAATACATGAACTCCTCAAACTATGGTCATCACCGGGAGTGGTCCCGATTATTGTCACTTCGGGGTTGCCGGATCATAACACATAGTAGGTGACTATAGACTTGCAAGATAGGATCAAGAACACACATATATTCATGAAAACATAATAGGTTCATATCTGAAATCATGGCACTCGGGCCCTAGTGACAAGCATTAAGCATAGCAAAGTCATAGCAACATCAATCTCAGAACATAATGGATACTAGGGATCAAACCCTAACAAAACTAACTCGATTACATGATAAATCTCATCCAACCCATCACCGTCCAGCAAGCCTACGATGGAATTACTCACGCACGGCGGTGAGCATCATGAAATTGGTGATGGAGGATGGTTGATGATGACGACAGCGACGAATCCCCCTCTCCGGAGCCCCGAATGGACTCCAGATCAGCCCTCCCAAGAGAGATTAGGGCTTGGCGGTGGCTCCATATCGTAAAACCCGATGATTTCTTCTCTCTGATTTTTTTCTCCCCGAAAGCCAATATATAGAGTTGGAGTTGGCGTCGGAGGGCCACTAGGGGGCCCACGAGGTAGGGGCGCGCGCACCCCACTCTCGTGGACAGGGTGTGGCCCCCCTGGTCTTCATCTTTGGTGAGGATTTTTTATTGTTTTTTCTAAGGTGTTCCGTGGAGTTTCAGGTCATTCCAAGAATTTTTATTTTCTGCACATAAAACAACACCATGGCAATTCAGCTGAAAACAGCGTCAGTCCGGGTTAGTTCCATTCAAATCATACAAGTTAGAGTCCAAAACAAGGGCAAAAGTGTTTGGAAATGTAGATACGACGGAGACGTATCACGCAACAACATACGGTGTTCCCTTTTTCATCGGTATGCTACTTGCCCGAGATTCGATCGTTGGTATCATCATACCTAGTTCAATCTCGTTACCGGCAAGTCTCTTTACTCGTTCAGTAATGCTTCATCCTGCAACTAAGTCATTAGTCACATTGCTTGCAAGGCTTATAGTGATGAACATTACCGAGAGGGCCCAGAGATACCTCTCTGATACATGGAGTGACAAATCCTATTTTTGATCTATACCAACCCAACAAACACCTTCGGAGACACATGTACAGCATCTTTATAATCACCCAGTTATGTTGTGACATTTGATAGCACACAAGTTGTTCCTTCGGTATTCGGGAGTTGCATAATCTCATAGTCTAAGGAACATGTATAAGTCATGAAGAAAGCAGTAGCAATAAAACTGTAATGATCATAATGCTAAGCTAACGGATGGGTCTTATCCATCAAATCATTCTCCTAATGATGTGATCCCGTTCATCAAATGGAAACACATGTCCATGGTTAGGAAACATAACCATCTTTGATTAACGAGCTAGTCAAGTAGATGCATACTAGGGACACTATGTATTGTCTATGTATTCACACATGTACTAAGTTTCCGGTTAATACAATTCTAGCATGAATAATAAACATTTATCATGATATAAGGAAATATAAATAACAACTTTATTATTGCCTCTAGGGCATATTTCCTTCATTAAGCTCCAAGCAATCAATTGGGCTGGATGAATAAAGCGAGAAGTTGTAGGGGAGAATGGAAAAGTCACCGTGCCAATGAATAATCGACAAGTGATGGGAAACAAGTGGGAGAAGGGTAGCGCTGCCCGTGAGGCTGTGGTGATAAAAATATCCACCACATGAACAAGAAATAGGAGAAGTGGAAGCTCATGTTGGATGCGCAAAAAGAAAGGATGAATTGGGACCAAGACTGGGCGAACAACAAGTTGCTAATTGAGAGCAACAAGTTGGCAATTGAGGGGGAGAAGATAGGGTTGGAGAAGAAAGAGGTGTGTCTCAAATGGGAGGTCGAGAAGGCCAGAACCTTTGGATCAATAGAGATCGAGAAGGAGAGGTTGTAAATTGCTCGAGACATAGAGGATTCGAGAATAATGTTGGCGGAAGAAAGCCTCTTGGATGAGCAAGAAAAGATATGCCTCGTCAGGAAGAAGGAGGAGATCAACTAACTTAGGGAGTACAAGGTGGCGAGAGCGGCGATGCCAACAACGGAGCAGGTGGCATGGATGGAGGCAAAGCAGTCGACAGAGATGGCCGCAGCAGAGGAGACGACAAGGATGAAATCTGATGAGTGACCCATCTGGCGATTGATCCATCACGCTCGGACTTGAATTTCATTTTGGCATGTCCGGATTGTTTAACTATAATTTATTTTGCTTTGTTGCATTGTTGAACTATTGAATTGTGATGAATTTGTGCTATACGATCCATATGAGGGATCGTCTGATTGTCCGGCAGCCCATATGAGGGATCGTCTGGTGTTGTCTGCAGATGTTTAGGGGCAGGGGTGGATTTGCCATGTCTAGTGGTGGATGCTCTTAGACCCCCATCGAAGATGCAAGCTTTTGCCTAGAACCCAACATGATTACCCATCGAACCTTGGGGAAAGGTCCAATTACACCCGCGACCTCGGCAGCCACCTTGAACCCATGGCCTGAAGCTTGGATCACAGCCAGGCTTCCTGCAGATTCGCCGCAGCCGGAGGAGCCGAAGGAGCAGGGAGCGACCATGGAGGAGGAGGAGGACGCAACCATGGAGAATAAGAAGCCGGAGGAGGCAGATCCGGCGCCTACAGGCTTCGGCATGCCCAATGCGCTCTCGAAGTTCGATGTGGCCCAGGCGACAAAGTAGCAGGCCATCCTTGATTCCATCTAGTCCGAGGCAGAGGTGGAGGCCAAACGCTGCTTCCTCCACCAGCAGAACACAGAGATTGACAATATCTTCACCGAGATTGACTCCGAAGAGGAGTCGGAGGTGCGCCCGATTGCAAATGACCAAGAGGTAGGCGGCTTCGGCACTAATGTTCTCAACATATCCGAGGAGGAGGATGAGTAGTCTAGTTGGCAGTTGGTAGTACGTATATCTTGTCATTGCATGATTTTGTATGAAAATGTTAATAAAAATGGCAACTATGGTTACAAGTAACCCCAAAACCCTAAAACCCCTCTGACGGTGCTGGTGGCGATTAGGGTTTTGACCGTGGAACTTGTCTTTGCCCGGAGATTAGTCGAAGGGGGTGAGGTTTGCTACCTCTTGAGAATGCGTTGGTTTTTTCCCTTGAAGAGGAAAGGGTGATGCAGTAAAGTAGCGTAAGTATTTCCCTCAATTTTTGAGAACCAAGGTATCAATCTAGTAGGAGGCTACACTCAAATCCCTCGTACCTACACAAACAAATAAGAACCTTGCAACCAATGCGATAAATGGGTTGTCAATCCCTTCACGGCCACTTGCAAAAGTGAGATCTGATAGAGATAATAAGATAAATATTTTGGCATTTTTATGATATAGATAGGAAAGTAGAGACTGCAAGACAAAGTAGATTGAAAACTTATATGATGGAAAAGACCCGGGGGCCATAGGTTTCACTAGTGGCTTCTCTCAAGATAGCATAAGTATTACGGTGGGTGAACAAATTACTATCGAGCAATGGATAGAAAAGTGCAGAATTATGAGAATATCTAGGCATGATCATGTATATAGTCATCACGTCCGCGACAAGTAGATCGAAACGATTCTGCATCTACTACTATTACTCCACATATCGACTGCTATCCAACATGCATCTAGAGTATTAAGTTCATAAGAATAGAGTAACGCATTAGGCAAGATTACATGATGTAGAGGGATAAACTCAAGCAATATGATATAACCCCCATCCTTTTATCCTCGATGGCAACAATACAATATGTGCCTTGCTGCCCCTGTTGTCACTGGGAAAGGACACCGCAAGATTGAACCCAAAGCTAAGCACTAAAAGAAAGATCAATCTAGTAGGCCAAACCAAACTGATAATTTGAAGAGACTTGCAAAGATAACAAATCATACATAAAAGAATTCAGAGGAGATTCAAATATTGGTCATAGATAATCTTTATCATAAACCCACAATTCATCGGTTCTCGACAAACACACCGCAAAAAGAATTACATCGAATAGATCTCCAAGAAGATCAAGGAGAACTTTGTATTGAGATCCAAAGAGAGAGAAGAAGCCATCTAGCTAATAACTATGGACCCGAAGGTCTGTGGTAAACTACTCACACTTCATCGGAGAGGCTATGGTGTTGATGTAGAAGCCCTCGTGATCGATTCCCCCTCCGATGAGGCGCCGGAAAAGGCCCCAAGATGGGATCTCATGGGTACAAAAGGTTGCGGACGTGTAAATAGGGTTTCATGGTGCTCCTGGATGTTTTCAGGGTATATGCGTCTATATAGGCGAAGGAAGTCGGTCAGGGGAGCCACAAGGGGCCCACGAGGGTGGGGGCGCGCCCTCCTACCTCGTGGCCTCCTCGTTTCTTTCTTGAGGTCCACTTCAAGTCTCCTGGATTACGTTTGTTCCAAAAATAACTCTCCCGATGGTTTCATTCCGTTTGGACTCCGTTTGATATTGCTTTTCTGTGAAACACTGAAATAGCAAAAAACAACAATTTGGACTAGGCCTACGGTTAATAGGTTAGTCCCAAAAATAGTATAAAAGTGTACAATAAAGCCCATTAAACATCCAAAACAGATAATATAATAGCATGGAATAATAAAAAATTATAGATACGTTGGAGACGTATCAAGCATCCCCAAGCTTAATTCCTGCTCGTCCTCGAGTAGGTAAATGATAAAAACAGAATTTTGATGTGGAATGCTACCTACCATATTTCTCAAAGTAATTTTATTTATTGTGGCATGAATGTTAGATCCGAAAGATCCAAGACAAAAGTTTAATATTGACATAAAAATAGTAATACTTCAAGCATACTAACAAAGTAATCATGTCTTCTCAAAATAGCATGGCCAAAGAAAGTTATTCCTACAAAATCATATAGTCTGGCCATGCTCTATCTTCATAACACAAAATATTTAAATCATGCACAACCCCGGTTTTAGCCAAGTAATTGTTTCATACTTTAGTATTCTCAAACTTTTTCAATCTTCACGCAATACACGAGCGTGAGCCATGGACATAGCACTATAGTGGAATTGAAGGAAATATCCCCTAGAGGCAATAATAAAGTTATTATTTATTTCCTTATTTCATGATAAATGTTTATTATTCATGCTAGAATTGTATTAACCGGAAACATAATACATGTGTGAATACATAGACAAACATGGTCTCACTAGTATGCATCTACTTGACTAGCTCATTGATCAAAGATGGTTCAGTTTCCTATCGATGGATATGAGTTATCATTTGATCAGTGGGATCACATCATTAGAAGAATGATGTGATTGACTTGACCCATGTTATCTTAGCACTTGATCATTTAGTATGTTGCTATTGCTTTCTTCGTGACTTATACATGTTCCTATGACTATGAGATTATGTAACTCCCGCTTACCGGAGGAACACTTTGTGTGCTACCAAATGTCACAACGTAATTGGGTGATTATAAAGGTGCTCTACAGGTGTCTCCGAAGGTACTTGTTGAGTTAACGTATTTCGAGATTAGGATTTGTCACTCCGATTGTCGGAGAGGTATCTCTGGGCCACTCGGTAATGCACATAACTATAAGCCTTGCAAGCATTGTAACTAATGAGTTAGTTACAAGATGATGTATTACGGAACGAGTAAAGAGACTTGCCGGTAACGAGACTGAACTAGGTATTGAGATACCGACGATCGAATCTCGGGCAAGTAACATACCGATGACAAAGGGAACAACGTATGTTGTTATGCAGTTTGACCGATAAAGATCTTCGTAGAATATGTGGGAGCCAATATGAGCATCCAGGTTCCGCTATTGGTTATTGACCGGAGACGTGTCTCGGTCATGTCTACAAAGTTCTCGAACCCATAGGGTCCACACGCTTAAAGTTCGATGACGGTTATATTATGAGTTTATGTGTTTTGATGTACCGAAGGAGTTCGGAGTCCCAGATGAGATCGGGGACATGACGAGGAGTCTCAAAATGGTTGAGACGTAAAGATCGATATATTGGACGACTATATTCGGACATCGGAAAGGTTCCGAGTGATTCGGGTATTTTTCGGAGTACCGGAGAGTTACGGGAATTCGTATTGGGCCTTAATGGGCCATACGAGAAAGGAGAGAAAGGCCCCAAAGGGTGGCCGCACCCCTCCCAATGGTCTAGTCCTAATTGGACTAGAGAGGGGGGGCGCCCCCTTCCTTCCTTCTCCATCTCCCTTCCCTTCTTCTACTCCAACAAGGAAAGGAGGAGTCCTACTCCCGGTGGGAGTAGGACTCCCCCCTTGGCACGCCCTCCTCCTAGGCCGGCCACCTTCCCCCTTGCTCCTTTATATACGGAGGCAGGGGGGCACCTCTAGACATAACAATTGATCCCTTGGATCTCTTAGCCGTGTGCGGTGCCCCCCTCCACCATAGTCCACCTCGATAATATCATAGCGGTGTTTAGGCAAAGCCCTGCGTTGGTAGAACATCAGCATCGTCACCACGCCGTCGTGCTGACGGAACTCTCCCTCAAAGCTCAGCTGGATCGGAGTTCGAGGGACGTCATCGAGCTGAACGTGTGCTGAACTCGGAGGTGCCGTGCGTTTGGTACTTGATCGGTCGGATCGTGAAGACGTACAACTACATCAACCGCGTTGTGCTAACGCTTACGCTTTCGGTCTACGAGGGTACATGGACAACACTCTTCCCTCTCATTTCTATGCATCACCATGATCTTGCGTGTGCGTAGGATTTTTTTTGAAATTACTACGTTCCCCAACAGTGGCATCCGAGCCTGGTTTTATGCATAGACGTTATATGCACGAGTAGAACACAAGTGAGTTGTGGGCGATACAAGTCATACTGCTTACCAGCATGTCATACTTTGGTTCGGTGGTATTGTTGGATGAAGCGGCCCGGACCGACATTACGTGTACGCTTATGTGAGACTGGTTTTACCGTCGTGCTTTGCACACAGGTGACTAGCGGGTATCAGTTTCTCCAACTTTAGTTGAACCGAGTGTGGCTACGCCCGGTCCTTGAGAAGGTTAAAACAACACTAACTTGACGAACTATCGTTGTGGTTTTCATGCGCAGGTAAGAATGGTTTTTGCTCAGCCCGTAGTAGCCACGTAAAACTTGCAACAACAAAGTAGAGGACGTCTAACTTGTTTTTGAAGGGCATGTTGTGATGTGATATGGTCAAGACGTGATGAGATATAAGTTGTTGTATGAGATGATCATGTTTTGTTGAAGCTATCAGCAACTGGCAAAAGCCTTATGGTTGTCTCTTTATTGCATAAGATGCAAGCGCCAAATAATTGTTTTACTTTATCGCTATGCGATAGCAATAGTTGCAAGAGCAATAATTGGCGAGACGACCATGTGACGACACATTGATATAGATCAAGATGATGAAGATCATGGTGTCGTGCCGGTGACGGTAGAGATCATGACAGTTCTTTGGAGATGGAGATCAAAGGCGCAAGATGATCATGGTCATATCATGTCACATATTTTGATTGCATATGATGTTTATCTTCTATACATCTTATTTTGCTTAGTTCGACGGTAGCTTTATAAGATGATCTCTCACTAAATTTCAAGGTATAAGTGTTCTCCCTGAGTATGCACCGTTGTGAAAGTTCTTCGTGCTGAGACACAAAGTGATGATCGGGTGTGATAGGCTCTACGTTCAAATACAACGGGTGCAAAACAGTTGCACACGCGGAATACTCAGGTTAAACTTGACGAGCCTAGCATATACAGATATGACCTCGGAACACTGAGACCGAATGGTCGAGCGTGAATCATATAGTAGATATGATCAACATAGTGATGTTCACCATTGAAAACTACTCCATCTCATGTGATGATCGGACATGGTTTAGTTGATTTGGATCACGTGATCGCTTAGATGATTTGAGAGATGTCTATCTAAGTGGGAGTTCTTAAGTAATATGATTAATTAAACTTTAATTTGTCATGAACTTAGTCCTGATAGTATTTTGCAAATTATGTTGTAGATAAATAGCTCGCCTTGTTGCTTCCCTATGTTTATTTTTGATATGTTTCTAGAGAAAACTATGTTAAAAGATATTAGTAGCAATGATGCGTATTAGATCCGTGATCCGAGGTTTATCCTCATTGCTGCACAGAAGAATTATGTCCTTGATGCACCGCTAGGTGACAGACCTATTGCAGGAGCAGATGCAGAAGTTATGAATGTTTGGCAAACTCAATATGATGACTACTTGATAGTTTAGTGCACCATGCTTAACGGCTTAGAATTGGGACTTCAAACAATGTTTTGAACGTCATGGAGCACATGAGATGTTCCAGGAGTTGAATTTAATATTTCAAGCAAATAACCGAGTTGAGAGATATGAAGTGTCACGCCCAATATGCGACCCTATCCAAAAGGAACTCGAAGGTCCCAACAAGGATAGACCCGCATATTGAAACGCTTTTGCAAGGTGGATATCATCACATCAACATTACATAATAGATAGGGATACATACAAGAGGCATACAATGCCACACGAATACAACATCAATTCATCATACATAAGAGTATCATCCGACTATGGATGAAACACAAACAGAAACTCAAACGACATCCACCCTGCTAGCCCAGGCTTCCGACCTGGAACCTATCCCCGGATCGAAGAAGAAGCAGAAGAAGATCTCCAAAACAAGCAAACATCGCTCTCGCATCAAGATCATCGCATAAACCTGTACCTGCAACTGTTGTTGTAGTAATCTTTGAGCCACGAGGACTCAGCAATCCCATTACCATGGGTATCAAGACTAGCAAAGCTTAAAGGGAAAGGAAGGGGTAAAGTGGTGAGGTTGCAGCAGCGACTAAGCATAATATGGTGGCTAACATACGCAAATAAGAGTGAGAAGAGAGCAAGCAGAACGGTCGTGAAGCTAGCAATGATCAAGAAGTGATCCTGAACTCCTACTTACGTCAAACATAACCCAAAAACCGTGTCACTTCCCGGACTCCGCCGAGAAGAGACCGTCATGGCTACACACGCGGTTGATGCGTTTTAATTCGGATCTGGTGTCATGTTATCTACAACCGGACATTAACAAATTCCCATCTGACTATAACCGCAGGCACGGCTTTCGAAAGATTATACCCTGCAGGGGTGTCCCAACTTAGCCCATGATAAGCTCTCGCGATCAACGAAGGATATACCTTCTCCCAGGAAGACCCGATCGGACTCGGAATCCAGGTTTACAAGACATTTTGACAATGGTAAAACAAGACCAGCAAAGCCGCCCGATGCGCCGACAAATCCCGATAGGAGCTGCACATATTTCGTTCTCAGGGCAACACCGGATGAGACAGCTACGAGTAAAACCAACCCTCAAGTTGCCCCGAGGTGGCCCCGCAGTCAGCTCAGTTCGGACCAACACTTAGACAAGCACTGGCCCAGGGGCTAAAATAAAGATGATCCTCGGGTTGGCCGACCCAAGGGAAGGGTATAGGTGGTGGTGAGGCAAATGGTAAAACCAAGGTTGGGCCTTGCTGGAGGAGTTTGATTCAAAGCAAACTGTCAAGGGGGTCCCATAAATCACCCAACCGCGTAAGGAACACAAAATCCGGGAACATAACACCGGTATGACAGAAACTAGGGCAGCAAGAGTGGAACAAAACACTAGGCATAAGGCCGAGTCTTCCACCCTTTACCAAGTATATAGATGCATTAATAATATAAGAGATATTGTGATATCCCAACCAAAATCCTGTCCACCATGGAGCAATATTCAACTTCACTTGCAACTAGCAACGCTATAAGAGGGCTGAGCAAAGCGGTAACATAGCCAAGCAACGGTTTGCATAGGAAAGGTGTCAAAGGTTAGAGGTTCATGGCAATATGGGAGGCTTGATGAGCAAAAGATAGGTAACGCAGCATAGCGATAGAACGAAGCAACTAGCATAGCAATGATAGTAGTGAGATCCAGGGTAGTGGTCATCTTGCCTGAAATCCCGCTAGGAAGAAGAACGAGTCCATGAAGAAGACAAACGGATGAAGCCGAACCAAGCGTAGACGAAGGAATCCTCACGATCGCAACGAAACAGGAACTATCGAGAAGAAGCACACAACATGGTAAACAAACCACACATATACAAGGCATGATGTACAACAAGCATTATGCATGACAAGATTACATTAAGCTACTCATGGCAAGGGATGATGCAAACAAGAGCAACACATCAAGGCAAGTTTAAATGAGGCCGGAAACAACATATAACAATTCCGGTAAGTCCTCATATGCAAATTTCGAAATTGATCCATATCTGAATAAACCTTATATTCAAGTTGTTAAACAACAAGTTAAGATGCACCAAGATGATCTACACGAGATTCTAGTCAAGTTACATATAAAGTTCATTTAAATCGGAGATACGGCCTAGAAGATATGAGCAAAAGAAGTTAAACATGGCATTGATGCAAAATGCATACAAACATCAAGCAAACACCTCAAAACATGGATGCAACATGATAATATTAAGCTACATGCAAAACCAAGCAAGTTTCATATAGAGCACACTCAAAATGGAGCAACGGTTCAACACACACTCTATACAAGTTATAGCAACAATCTGCCCAAAACAGCAACTAGGCATATTGCAAACACCAAAACAACATGCTACAGGACCACAACAAGAAAACAAAAGGCATGGGTATCATGTACAGGTAAAGCATAACAAAACATGAACACTGAGCTATCTCCAGAAATCACTAGAACATGCTCAAACACACATGACAAGATTGCAAATGATAACAGTTCAGACTTTGCAGAAATTAACATCAGGTTGCAATGTTTAGAGCTATCAAACAACATGTTACAGGAACTTATCATTACAAACAAAGGCATGGCATGAACCTAATAATTGCATAGAACAAAAGTCCCTTACTGACCATGAGCCAAAAAGGATCAGAAGATATGATGGCACCCATGTAAACATAGCAAGTTATATTACAGATTCAAACATGGCAGGAACAACGATAAGTAGGCATGTAGATGAGCTTGTACCACTCACCACAGAGCAATATATGGCATGACAAGGCAATCAACAGAAAGAAGGCATGTTTGTGAAGCTAAGCATGGCAAGAGCAAGTTCATAGGGTGCATGGATCACTAGAAAAACACATGGCAAATTGAACTTAATGTTAATAGGCTGACAACAACATTATTTAGCAACTTTGGAGCAAGATATGAACAAGCTACAGCAAGCCATAAATGCAAACAGGGGCATGGATGGATAGAGCATGACATGTAGAATAAAACACCCTTAGTGAACATCTCCAGATTATGCATAGAATGACTTGTAGCAGCAGGTTTACATAGCATCACGAAATAACAGATTCAGCCTAGCAAAACAGCAACAGCGAGTACACTACTTAACAAGCTCGAATCACTCACCACAAATCATTGCATGACAAGATAAGCATAGCATCAGCAAAAAGACATGTTTATGAAACAAACCAAGTCAAGAACAAGTTCATAGCATGCAAGGATCAACTACAACAACCTTGGCAAAATTAAATAACATGTAAACAATCTGCCAGGAAACATTTTGTAGCAAAAGTAGAGCACGAAAATGACATGCTAGGATACTCCATAATTGCAAACAGGTGCATGAATGGATATAGCATAACCATATGTTCAAAACACCCTTACTGAAGTATCTCAAAATATGCATGGATCTCTCTGTAGCATCAAGTTTACATGGCATCAAAATAACAGCAGAACAGGGACTAAAATCAGCAACTTCACGAAGCCTAGTTTGCATGCTTGTGCTAGTCACCACATTGATCACAAAAATACATGGCATAGACCACTCTAAAGATGACATGCCATAGTTCAAAACACATGTAGACATCAACCTCATAGGATGCACACATCAAACATGGCAAAAATGATAAATGAGCATGTTATAACAGTTTCATCAGATTAACATCACATAGCACTCTTGCAACGAAGATTCAGGCATCAAGATGAGCCCAAATGAACATGATGCAATGGAATGAAATGAAGTACTCGTCGAGTCGAACAATTTGACATATTACACGCACGAAACGGAGCAGTATGCATGGAGATATGATGCGATGAACATGGCATGAAAATTACTGCAGATCTAGGGACTTAGTGAAAAATTACCCACGCGAAAAGTCAACCGGGACGAGGGCGAACGGGACGGAGGGATCCAGGGCGCGGCGGAGGCGTTTGGTTCATCTCCCGGTGGATCTCCTCCACCCGGGGTCGATCCGGCCAGAGTGGAGCTCCGGCGAGCTTCCGCGAACTCCAGCGAGGAGGGTGGCGCCGACGACGAGGGAGGCGAGGCGCGCGGCGACGGGGTCGACGAGGGACACGGCCGTGCGACGAGGCCGGCAAGGCGGCGGTGGTCGGAGCGGATCCAGGAGGCGGTTTGCAGGGTTCCCGGCGCGGGCGCCGTGGCCGGAGGACGGGCGGCGGCGGAGGCGCGCCGGAGACGACGGGCACGCGGCGGCCGGAGTGAAGGGCGCGCTGGCGAGGCTGGAGGACGGGCGTTCGGCGCCGGCAAGGCGGGTGCGGGCGGCGAGGCGGTGGCGAAGATCCAGCGGGCGGCGGCGAAGCTCCGGCGGGCGGAGGCGACGGAGGAGCGAGGCGAGCGCTCGGGGCGGCGGCGCGGGCCTGGGCGGGCCCGACCCGGGCCGCGGCGGCGGAGGCGGCGCGGGAGGCCACGTGGCAGCTGCGGAGTGGACGGGGGGAGCGGGGCGGACATGTCCGACCGGGGGCGGACGCGTCCGGCGGCGAAGAGGGAAAAAGCTAGGGTTAGGGTAGGATTTCGTCCGCGAATTTCAGGGGAGGGGGCTATTTATAGATTTCTGGGAGCTAGGAGAGTCCAAATGGGGTGCGGTTTTCGCCCACACAATCGTGATCGAATGACCGAGAGCATGGAGGGGAGTTTGCTGGGTTTTGGGCCACTTTGGAAGGGTGTTGGGCTGCAAGACAAAAGGGGCTTTGCGGGCTACGCGGTTAACCGTTGGAGTACCAAACGACCTCCAAATGACACGAAACTTGACAGGCGGTCTACCGGTGGTGTACCAAGGCCGCTTGGCAAGACTCAGGCCATTCCGAGACAGTTTAACACCCGCTCACAAAGAGAGGCAAGAAGGGGACGCCGGATGACATAGGAGTGCCGGATCGCAAAACGGACAACGGGGAAAATGCTCGGATGCATAAGACGAACACGTATGCAAAATGAAATGCACATGATGACATGACAAAATGCAACATGCAAGCAAATGACATGGCAACTACGGCGAATAACTGACAGACACCTGGCGCATCGGATCCGGAGCGTTACAACACTCCTCCACTAATAAGAGATCTCGTCCCGAGATCTTAGGATCGAGACGGAAGGGAAAATGGATGAGGTGAAACAAGAACTCAAGAGAAGAAGCAAAGAATCGAGAGCACTCGAGAAGAAGAGAGGAATGACGAGAATGACAAGAATCTAAAGCTCACGAAATCAGATAGACTATGAAACTACTCCGGTTAGAACGAGATAAGAAACGAATAAGGCTAAAAAGGATTTAGGCAGCACTCCGGCTAGAACATGGAAAGAATAGAACATGAACTTCACAAGATGGGATGGCACTTGACGAGATGAACAACGCAAAGCCTCCGGAAGAATTGAAAGAATTGAATGAAAAGAACTTAGAAGGAATGATTTAATGGAGTTGTTGAGAAAATCAACAACGAAAGAATAAGCTTGTTGCGGACTTATGGATAACATCTCAGAAATTATGAGGTGATAACCAGCCGCAAACGGAAATGATTGAATAGCTGAGAAGAACGAAGGAATGCAAAACTCCACTTCAAAGAATACAGAGAATTAATTGCACTTCCAGACGTGAGAAGAAAGATGCTTGAACTCCACCGACAAGAATCTTGATGAACACTTGAAGAGTGAATTAAATCATGAAGAACCACCATGAAGAACTCCGGTGACAAAAGGATGATGAGATAGAATGAAGGAAGAAAGAATAAGATGATCCTTGCGGTGATTTAGATGGAGGTTCCGACGAAATGACCGAGAAAATTGAACTCCGGAAAAGAAAAGATGAAAACACTTGAACTAGAATTTATTCGCCAAGAACAAACTCCGAAGAAAAGGATTAATCACTTCGAGGAAATAAGAATAAGATTTATTGTATGCTTATCCTTCATCAAATTAAATTGATGACAAACAGTTGATTTTTCCATACTACTTATTCTTCTTGAAAGGATTAAGGGGGGATAAGCCGCAAAACTTGAGAAAGTCTTCATGAACCACCGGTAGGACTGGAAAGATCGAATGAATAAAAATGATGATCAAGGAAAAAGAATCTTGAACGAACCATCGTTAGAAATGAAAATGACTGATGAAAGAGACCGAGTCACCGGGAAGAATTAGAAGAACCAATATGCTAGAGGGGATTTAGATGCAAAAGAACGAAGAGATAATGAGCTGATTAAAGAACACTTGAATGAAGCACGGGGATAAATAGAGAACGATAACTGGAATGATGGCCTCCGGTGAAAAGAAACGGGAAAACAACTTCTGACATACTCCGGATGGGTAAGAAAAAGGAATATCTGACAAATGGAATAATTTGAGAGGATAACATGAAGCTAGAACCACGAATCTTCGGGAGGACGGACAAGGTTTAGAGGAAAAAACTCTTCTTCGGTCTTGAAATGACGACGAGAAACACCCCCAAAATTACGGAGATACTCCGGTAGAATGAAAAGTAGAGAGGTTGAGCCAACAATGAAAATGATTTGAAATCGGTCTCGGAGAAGGCATATGACTGATGGAATCCATTCTTATGTCACACTTTGAAAAGAATTGAGAATAACTCCGGGGGAATTAGAAAAGTCAGGTAAGATCCTGGGAAAAGACCTGTGGGTTAGGGCCCACTGAAGAGAAAACACCGTTGGAAAGGATTGTTGAACAGATAGACGATGCACCGGAACAATTGAAATATTTGAATGAGGTGACAATCTCGAATTAATTGGAACACTGACAAATCTCCAGAGATTTCTTGAGCACTCCGGAAGGATGAACTGGCGAGAGGCGAATGAGCAGGAAAACACTTGAGCTACGGAAAAGAATATGATCACTACCGAAAACTGGAATTGAATCCACCGGAGAAGAAAAAGAGATGAAGAATGTGCACCGAGACGAGATTTCACCGGTTGAAATGATTTATGAAAGACTGAAGAGGTTCCACACGAATGAAATTGATGATCGAAAGAGACTCAGGCTCCGGGAAGAAGAAGGGTGGGAGGGCGGGAAAACAAAGACAACTTGGAAGGGGAACCGACGAATATCTTGAAGAGAAAACACCGGTTGAAAGAATGCAAAGGCTTCGCACAAGTAGGATGGATACTCGATTATGGACTCCGGCTCCGAGATGAAAAAGGGGAGGGCGGGTGGGAAAAGAAGACAACTGAGGATTGAGCTCAAAGATGAAGAGGCTCGAGTCAACTTGACGAGAAATGCACCAGATAAAAGAGCTGAGAACCAACTATCGGAAAACCAATTGCGTGATCCTAAAGAAAATTTGAAGGGGAAGAGGAGTAATTCCAAACACCTACGTCAAGATTCCTTACCAGAGCAACGAAGGGGCTGAGGAGTAAAAAGAATTCCTACTCTCCGATATAACTAGACTCCAAAAATAGTTTTCTTCTAGACTCAACAATGGCCAAACTACACGATCAATCAAGGGGGCTCCTAGGGTCGGTCGAGGCTCTGATACCAACTTGTCACGCCAATATGCGACCCTATCCAAAAGGAACTCGAAGGTCCCACCAAGGATAGACCCGCATATTGGAACACTTTTGCAAGGTGGATATCATTACATCAACATTACATAATAGATAGGGATACATACAAGAGGCATACAATGCCACACGAATACAACATCAATACATCATACATAAGAGCATCATCCGACTATGGATGAAACACAAACAGAAACTCAAACGACATCCACCCTGCTAGCCCAGGCTGCCGACCTGGAACCTATCCCCTGATCGAAGAAGAAGCAGAAGAAGATCTCCAAAACAAGCAAACATCGCTCTCGCGTCAAGATCATCGCATAAACCTGTACCTGCAACTGTTGTTGTAGTAATCTGTGAGCCACGAGGACTCAGCAATCCCATTACCATGGGTATCAAGACTAGCAAAGCTTAAAGGGAAAGGAAGGGGTAAAGTGGTGAGGTTGCAGCAGCGACTAAGCATATATGGTGGCTAACATACGCAAATAAGAGCGAGAAGAGAGCAAGCGAACGGTCGTGAAGCTAGCAATGATCAAGAAGTGATCCTGAACTCCTACTTACGTCAAACATAACCCAAAAACCGTATTCACTTCCCGGACTCCGCCGAGAAGAGACCATCACGGCTACACACGCGGTTGATGCGTTTTAATTCGGATCTGGTGTCAAGTTATCTACAACCGGACATTAACAAATTCCCATCTGCCTATAACCACAGGCACGGCTTTCGAAAGATTATACCCTGCAGGGGTGTCCCAAATTAGCCCATGATAAGCTCTCGCGATCAACGAAGGATATACCTTCTCCCAGGAGGACCCGATCAGACTCGGAATCCCGGTTTACAAGACATTTCGACAATGGTAAAACAAGACCAGCAAAGCCGCCCGATGCACCGACAAATCCCGATAGGAGCTGCACATATCTCGTTCTCAGGGCAACACCGGATGAGACTAGCTACGAGTAAAACCAACCCTCAAGTTGCCCTGAGGTGGCTCGGCAGGCAGCTCAGTTCAGACCAACACTTAGACAAGCACTGGCCCGGGGGGGGGGGGCTAAAATAAAGATGACCCTCGGGTTAGCCGATCCAAGGGAAGGGTATAGGTGGTGGTGAGGCAATGGTAAAACCAAGGTTGGGCCTTGCTGGAGGAGTTTTATTCAAAGCGAACTGTCAAGGGGGTCCCATAAATCACCCAACCGCGTAAGGAACGCAAAATCCGGGAACATAACACCGGTATGACGGAAACTAGGGCGGCAAGAGTGGAACAAAACACCAGGCATAAGGCCGAGTCTTCCACCCTTTACCAAGTATATAGATGCATTAATAATATAAGAGATATTGTGATATCCCAACCAAAATCCTGTCCACCATGGAGCAATCTTCAACTTCACCTGCAACTAGCAACGCTATAAGAGGGCTGAGCAAAGCGGTAACATAGCCAAGCAACGGTTTGCATAGGAAAGGTGTCAAAGGTTAGAGGTTCATGGCAATATGGGAGGCTTGATGAGCAAAAGATAGGTAACACAGCATAGCGATAGAACGAAGCAACTAGCATAGCAATGATAGTAGTGAGATCCAGGGTAGCGGTCATCTTGCCTGAAATCACGCTAGGAATAAGAATGAGTCCATGAAGAAGACGAACAGATGAAGCCGAACCAAGCGTAGATGAACGAATCCTCACGATCGCAACGAAACAGGAACTATCGAGAAGAAGCACACAACATGGTAAACAAACCACACATATACAAGGCATGATGCACAACAAGCATGATGCATGACAAGACTACATGAAGCTACTCATGGCAAGGGATGATGCAAACAAGAGCAACACATCAAGGCAAGTTTAAATGAGGCCGGAAACAACATATAACAATTCCGGTAAGTCCTCATATGCAAATTTCGAAATTGGTCCAGATCTGAATAAACCTTATGTTCAAGTTGTTAAACAACAAGTTAAGATGCACCAAGATGATCTACACGAGATTCTAGTCAAGTTACATATAAAGTTCATTTAAATCGGAGATACGGCCTAGAAGATATGAGCAAAAGAAGTTAAACATGGCATTGATGCAAAATGCATACAAACATCAAGCAAACACCTCAAAACATGGATGCAACATGATAATATGAAGCTACATGCAAAACCAAGCAAGTTTCATATAGAGCACACTCAAAACGGAGCAACGGTTCAACACATACACTCTATACAAGTTATAGCAACAATCTGCCCAAAACAACAACTAGGCATATTGCAAACACCAAAACAACATGCTACAGGACCTCAACAAGAAAACAAAAGGCATGGGCATGATGTACAGGTAAAGCATAACAAAACATGAACACTGAGCTATCTTCAGAAATCACTAGAACATGCTCAAACACACATGACAAGATTGCAAATGATAACAGTTCAGACTTTGCAGAAATTAATATCAGGTTGCAATGTTTAGAGCTATCAAACAACATGTTACAGGAACTTATCATGGAAAACAAAGGCATGGCATGAACCTACTAATTGCATAGAACAAAAGTCCCTTACTGGCCATGAGCCAAAAAGGATCAGAAGATATGATGGCACCCATGTAAACATAGCAAGTTATATTACAGATTCAAACATGGCAGGAACAACGATAAGTAGGCATGTAGATGAGCTTGTACCACTCACCACAGAGCAATACATGGCATGACAAGGCAACCAACAGAAAGAAGGCATGTTTGTGAAGCTAAGCATGGCAAGAGCAAGTTCATAGGGTGCATGGATCACTAGAAAAACACATGGCAAAACTGAACTTAATGTTAACAGGCTGACAACAACATTATTTAGCAACTTTGGAGCAAGATATGAACAAGCTACAGCAAGCCATAAATACAAACAGGGGCATGGATGGATAGAGCATGACATGTAGAATAAAACACCCTTAGTGAACATCTCCAGATTATGCATAGAATGACTTGTAGCAGCAGGTTTACATAGCATCACGAAATAACAGATTCAGCCTAGCAAAACAGCAACAGCGAGTACACTACTTAACAAGCTCGAATCACTCACCACAAATCATTGCATGACAAGATAAGCATAGCACCAGCAAGAAGACATGTTTGTGAAACAAACCAAGTCAAGAACAAATTCATAGCATGCAAGGATCCACTACAACAACCTTGGCAAAATTGAATAACATGTAAACAATCTGCCAGGAAACATTTTGTAGCAAAAGTAGAGCACGAAAATGACATGCTAGACTACTCCATAATTGCAAACAGGGGCATGAATGGATAGAGCATAACCATATGTTCAAAACACCCTTACTGAAGTATCTAAAAATATGCATGGATCTCTCTGTAGCGTCAAGTTTACATGGCATCAAAATAATAGTAGAACAGGGACTAAAATCAGCAACTTCACGAAGCCTAGTTTGCATGCTTGTGCTAGTCACCACATTGATCACAAAAATACATGGCATACACCACTTTAAAAATGACATGGCATAGTTCAAAACACATGTAGACATCAACCTCATAGGATGCACACATCAAACATGGCAAAAATGACAAATGAGCATGTTATAACAGTTTCATCAGATTAACATCACATAGCACTCTTGCAACGAAGATTCAGGCATCAAGATGAGCTCAAATGAACATGATGCAATGGAATGAAATGAAGTACTCGTCGAGTCGAACAATTTTACATATTACACGCACGAAACGGACCAGTATGCATGGAGATATGATGCGATGAACATGGCATGAAAATTACTGCAGATCTGGGGACTTAGTGAAAAATTACCCACAGGAAAAGTCAACCGGGACGAGGGCGAACGGGACGGAAGGATCCAGGGTGCGGCGGAGGCGTTTGGTTCATCTCCCGGTGGATCTCATCCACCCGGGGTAGATCCGGCCGGAGTGGAGCTCTGGCGAGCTTCCGCGAACTCCGGCGAGGAGGGCGGCGCCGGCGATGAGGGAGGCGAGGCGCACGGCGACGAGGTCGACGAGGGACACGGCCGCGCGACGAGGCCGGCAAGGCGGCGGCGGTCGGAGCGGATCCAGGAGGCGGCGAGCAGGGTTCCCGGCGCAGGCGCCGTGGCCGGAGGACGGGCGGCGGCGCCGGGCGTTCGGGCGGAGGCGGAGGCGCGCCGGAGACGATGGGCACGCGGCGGCCGGAGCGAAGGGCGCGCCGGCGAAGCTGGAGGACGGGCGTTCGGCGCCAGCAAGGCGGGTGCGGGCGGCGAGGCGGCGGCGAAGATCCGGCGGGCAGCGGCGAAGCTCCGGCGGGCGGAGGCGACGGAGGAGCGAGGCGAGTGCTCGGGACGGCGGCGAAGGAGGCCACGTGGCAGCTGCGGAGTGGACGGGGGGAGCGGGGCGGACGTGTCCGGCCGAGGGCGGACGCGTCCGGCGGCGAAGAGGGAAAAAGCTAGGGTTAGGGTAGGATTTCGTCTGCGAATTTCGAGGGAGGGGGCTATTTATAGATTTCTGGGAGCTAGGAGAGTCCAAGTGGGGTGCGGTTTTCGCCCACACGATCGTGATTGAACGACCGAGAGCATGGAGGGGAGTTTGCTGGGTTTTGGGCCACTTTGGAAGGGTGTTGGGCTGCAAGAGAAAAGGGGTTTGCGGGCTACGCGGTTAACCGTTGGAGTACCAAACGACCTCCAAATGACACGAAACTTGACAGGCGGTCTACCGGTGGTGTACCAAGGCCGCTTGGCAAGACTCGGGCCATTCTGAGACAGTTTAACACCCGCTCACAAAGAGAGGCAAGAAGGGGACGCCGGATGACATAGGAGTGCCGGATCGCAAAATGGACAACGGGGCAAATGCTCGGATGCATAAGATGAACACGTATGCAAAATGAAATGCACATGATGACATGACAAAATGCAACACGCAAGAAAATGACATGGCAACTACGGCGAATAACTGACAGACACCTGGCGCATCGGATCTGGGGCGTTACATGAAGTCTCCAACAAGTTCTATAGCTAAAAGATGGAGGGGAATTTCTCAACTAGTGAGCATGTGCTCAGATTGTCTGGGTACTACAATCGCTTGAATCAAGTGGGAGTTAATCTTCCAGATAAGATAGTGATTGACAGAGTTCTCTAGTCACCATCACCAAGTTACTAGAACTTCATGATGAACTATAGTATGCAAGGGATGACAATAACGATTTCCGAGCTCTTCGCGATGTTGAAATCAATGAAGGTAGAAATCAAGAAAGAGCATCAAGTGTTGATGATTGTCAAGACCACTCGTTTCAAGAAAAGAGCAAAGTGAAAGAAAGGGAACTTCAAGTAGAATGACAAGCAAGTTGTCACTCCCGCGACGAAGCCCAAAGCTGTACCAAAGCCTGAAATTGAGTGCTTACACTGCAAAGGAAATGGTCACTAGAAACAAAAATGCCCTGAATATTTGGTGGATAAGAAGGATGGCAAAGTGAACAAGGGTATATTTGATATCCAGGTTATTGATGTGTGCCTTACTAGTGTTTATAGTAGCCCCTGAGTATTTGATACTTGTTCAGTTGCTAAGATTAGTAACTCGAAACAGGAGTTACATAATAAACAGAGACTAGTTGAGGGGAAGTGATGATGAGTGTTGGAAGTAGTTCCAAGATTGATATGATCATCATCACACACTCCCTATACTTTCGGGATTAGTGTTAAACCTAAATAAATGTTATTTGGCATTTGCGTTGAGCATGAATATGATTTGATCATGTTTATTGCAATACGGTTATTCATTTGTAGTCAGAGAATAATTGTTGTTATGTTTACATGAATAAAACCTTCAATGGTCATACACCCAATGGAAATAGTTTGTTGGATCTCAATCATAGTGATACACATATTCATAATATTGATGCCAAAAGATGCAAAGTTAATAATGATAGTGCCACTTATCTGTGGCACTGCCGTTTGGGTCATATCGGTGTAAAGCGCATGAAGAAACTCCATAAAGATGGATTTTCGGAATCACTTGGTTATGAATCATTTGATGCTTGCGAATCGTGCCTTTTGGGCAAGATGACTAAAACTCCGTTCTCCAGAACAATGGAACGAGCTACTGACTTGTTGGAAATAATACATACTGATGTATGCAGACCAATGAGTATTAAG
Source organism: Triticum aestivum (assembly GCF_018294505.1). Taxonomy (NCBI): domain Eukaryota; kingdom Viridiplantae; phylum Streptophyta; class Magnoliopsida; order Poales; family Poaceae; genus Triticum; species Triticum aestivum. The sequence continues at coordinate 123,712,950 of NC_057810.1, read as the reverse complement.
GCTCGTGGCGGGTATCGTTATTTTCTGACCTTGACAGATGATTTGAGCAAATATGGGTATATCTACTTGATGAAACATAAGTCTGAAACATTTGAAAAGTTCAAAAAATTTCAGAGTGAAGTGGAGAATCATCGTAACAAGAAAATAAAGTTTCTACGATCTGATCATGGAGAAGAATATTTGAGTTACGATTTTGGCCTTCATTTAAAAACAATGTGGAATAGTTTCACAGCTCACGCCACATGGAACACCATAGCGTAATGGTGTGTCCGAACATCGTAGCCGCACTTTATTGGATATGGTGCGATCTATGATGTCTCTTACTAAGTTACCACTATAGTTTTGGGGTTATGCATTAGAGACAGCTGCATTCACTTTAAATAGAGCACCATCAAAATCCGTTGAGATGATGCCTTATGAACTATGGTTTGGCAAGAAACCAAAGTTGTCGTTTCTTAAAAGTGTGGGTCTGTGATGCTTATGTGAAAAGTTTCAACCTGATAAGCTCGAACCCAAATCGGAGAAGTGCGTCTTCATAGAATACCCAAAGGAAACTGTTGGGTACACCTTCTATCACAGATCCGAAGGCAAGATATTCGTTGCTAAGATGGATCCTTTCTAGAGAAGGAGTTTCTCTCAAAAGAAGTGAGTGGGAGAAAAGTAGAACTTGATGAGGTAATAGTACCTTCTCCCGAATTGGAAAATAGTTCATCACTGAAATCAGTTCCAGTGATTCCTACACCAATTAGTGAGGAAGCTAATGATGATGATCATGAAACTTCAGATCAAGTTACTACAGAACCTCGTAGGTCTTCCAGAGTACGGTCCGCACCAGAGTGGTATGGTAATCCTGTTCTGAAAGTCATGTTACTAGACCATGATAAACCTACGAACTTTGAGGAAGCGATGATGAGCCCAGATTCCGTGAAATGGCTGGAGGCCATGAAATCTGAGATAGGGTCCATGTATGAGAACAAAGTGTGGACTTTGGTGGACTTGCCCGATGATCGGCAAGCCATAGAAAATAATTGTATGTTCAAGAGGAAGACGGACGTTGATAGTAGTGTTACTATCTACAAAGCTCAACTTGTCGCAGAAAGGTTTTCGACAAGTTCATTGTGTTGACTACAATGAGATTTTCTCAACTGTAGCAATGCTTAAATCTGACCGAATCATGTTAACAATTGCCACATTTTATGAAATCTGGCAAATGGATGTCAAAACTACATTCCTTAATGGTTTTCTTAAAGAAGAGTTGTATATGATGCAACCAGAAGGTTTTGTCAATCCTAAAGGTGCTAACAAAATGTGCAAGCTCCAGCGATCCATCTATGGACTGGTGCAAGCATCTCGGAGTTGGAATATACGCTTTGATAAGTTGATCAAAGGATATAGTTTTATACGGACTTGCAGTGAAGCCTGTACTTACAATAAAGTGAGTGGGAGCACTACAGCCTTTCTGATAAGTATATGTGAGTGACATATTGTTGATCAGAAATGAAGTAGAATTTTTTTGGAAAGCATAAAGAAGTGTTTGAAAGGAGTTCTTTAAAAGAAAGACCTCAGTAAAGCTACTTACATATTGTGCATCAAGATCTATTGAGATAGATCAAGACGCTTGATAAGATTTTCAATGAGTACATACCTTGACGAGATTTTGAAGCAGTTCAAAATGGAACAGTCAAAGAAAGAGTTCTTGCATGTGTTGCAAAGGTATGAAGTTGAGTAAGACTCAAATCCCGACCACGGCAGAAAATAGAAAGAGAATGAAAGTCATTCCCTATGCCTCAGTCACATGTTCTATAAAAGTATGCCATGCTATGGACCAGACCAATTGTATACTATGCCCTGGTTTGGCAAGGGAGTACAATTTTGATCTAGGAGTAGATCACTGGACAGCGGTCAAGAATATCCTTAGTGAGGACTAAGGAAATATTTCTCGATAATGGAAGTGATAAAAGAGCTCGTCGTAAAGAGTTACAACGATGCAAGCTTTTACACCGATCCAGATGACTCTAAGTGTCAATCTGGATACATATTGAAAGTGGGAGCAATTAGCTAGAGTAGCTCCATGCAGAGCATTGTAGACATAGAATATTTGCAAAATACATACGGTTGTGAATGTGACAGACCCGTTGACTAAACTTCTCTCACAAGAAAAACATGATCACACCTTAGTACTCTTGGGTGTTAATCACATAGCGATGTGAACTAGATTATCGACTCTAGTAAACCCTATAAGGTGTTGATCACATGACGATGTGAACTATGGGTGTTAATCACATACAGATGTGAATATTGGTGTTAAATCACATGGTGATGTGAACTATATTATTGACTCTAGTGCAAGTGGGAGACTGAAGGAAATATTCCCTAGAGGCAATAATAAAGTTATTATTTATTTCCTTATTTCATGATAAATGTTTATTATTCATGCTAGAATTGTATTAACTGGAAACGTAATACATGTGTGAATACATAGACAAACATGGTGTCACTAGTATGCCTCTACTTGACTAGCTCATTGATCAAAGATGGTTGAGTTTCCTAACCATGGATATGAGTTATCATTTGATCAGTGGGATCACATCATTAGAAGAATGATGTGATTGACTTGACCCATTCATTAGCTTAGCACTTGATCATTTAGTATGTTTCTATTGCTTTCTTCATGACTTATACATGTTCCTATGACTATGAGATTATGTAACTCCCGGTTACCGGAGGAACACATTGTGTGCTACCAAATGTCACAACATAACTGGGTGATTATAAAGGTGCTCTATAGGTGTCTCCGAAGGTACTTGTTGAGTTGACGTATTTCGAGATTAGGATTTGTCACTCCGATTGTCGGAGAGGTATCTCTGGCCCCACTCGATAATGCACATCACTATAAGCCTTGCAAGCATTGTAACTAATGAGTTAGTTACAAGATGATGTATTACGGAATGAGTAAAGAGACTTGCTGGTAACGAGATTGAACTAGGTGTTGAGATATCGACGATCAAATCTCGGGCAAGTAACATACCGATGACAAAGGGAACAACGTATGTTGTTATGCGGTTTGTGATACGTCTCCAACGTATCTATAATTTTTGATTGTTCCATGCTATTATATTACCCCTTTTGGATGTTTATGGGCTTTATTTTACACATTTATATCATTTTTGGGACTAACCTATTAACCGGAGGCCCAACCCATATTGCTGTTTTATTGCCTGTTTCAGTATTTCGACGAAAAGGAATATCAAACGGAGTCCAAACGGAATGAAACCTTCGGCAACATGATTTTTTGGAAGAATATGATCCTGGAGACTTGGAGTTCATGTCAGAAGATCCTCGAGGAGGCCAGGAGATAGCCCCCCCCTACTGGGCGCGCCCCCCTGTCTCGTGGGCCCCTCGAGCACCTCCCGACCGACTTCTTTCGCCTATATAAGCCTACGTACCCTAAAAACATCGAATATCACAGTAGATCAGGAGTTCCGCCGCCGCAAGCCTCTGTAGCCACCAAAAACCTCTCGGGAGCCCGTTCCGGCACCCTGCCGGAGGGGGAATCCATCACCGGTGGCCATCTTCATCATCCCGGCGCTCTCCATGACGAGGAGGGAGTAGTTCACCCTCGGGGCTGAGGGTATGTACCAGTAGCTATGTGTTTGATCTCTCTCTCTCTCGTGTTCTCTCTATGGCACAATCTTGATGTATCGCGAGCTTTGCTATTATAGTTGGATCCTATGATGTTTATCCCCCTCTACTCTCTTGTGATGAATTGAGTTTCCCTCTTGAAGTTATCTTAACGGATTGAATCTTTATTTGAGAACACTTGATGTATGTCTTGCCGTGTTTATCTGTGGTGACAATGGGATATCACGTGCCACTTGATGTATGTTTTGGTGACCAACTTGCGGGTTCCGCCCATGAACCTATGCATAGGGGTTGGCACACGTTTTCTTGACTCTCCGGTAGAAACTTTGGGGCACTCTTTGAAGTACTTTGTGTTGGTTGGATGAATCTGAGATTGTGTGATGCATATCGTATAATCATGCCCACGGATACTTGAGGTGACAATGGAGTATCTAGGTGACATTAGGGTTTTGGTTGATTTGTGTCTTAAGGTGTTATTATAGTACAAACTCTTGAATAGATTGATCCGAAAGAATAACTTTGAGGTGGTTTCGTACCCTACCATAATCTCTTTGTTTGTTCTCCGCTATTAGTGCCTTTGGAGTGACTCTTTGTTGCATGTTGAGGGATTGTTATATGATCTATCTATGTTATTATTGTTGAGAGAACTTGCACTAGTGAAAGTATGAACCCTATGTCTGTTTCCTATCATTGCAATACCGTTTACGCTCACTTTTATCATTAGTTACCTTGCTGTTTTTATTACTTCAGATTACAAAAACCTATATTTACTATCCATATTGCACTTGTATCACTATCTCTTCGCCAAACTAGTGCACCTATACAATTTACCATTGTATCGGGTGTGTTGGGGACACAAGAGACTCTTTGTTATTTGGTTGCAGGGTTGCTTGAGAGAGACCATCTTCATCCTACGCCTCCCATGGATTTATAAACCTTAGGTCATCCACTTGAGGGAAATTTGCTACTGTCCTACAAACCTGTGCACTTGCAGGCCCAACAACGTCTACAAGAAGAAGGTTGTGTAGTAGACATCAGTTTGACCGATAAAGATCTTCGTAGAATATGTGGGAGCCAATATGAGCATCCAGGTTCCGCTATTGGTTATTGACCGGAGACGTGTCTCGGTCATGTCTACATAGTTCTCGAACCTGTAGGGTCCGCACGCTTAAAGTTTGATGATGGTTATATTATGAGTTTATGTGTTTTGATGTACCGAAGGAGTTCGGACTCCCAGATGAGATCGGGGACATGACAAGGAGTCTCAAAATAGTCGAGACGTAAAGATCGATATATTGGACAACTATATTCGGACATCAGAAAGGTTCCGAGTGATTCGGGTATTTTTCGGAGTACCGGAGAGTTACGGAAATTTGTATTGGGCCTTAATGGGCCATACGGGAAAGGAGAGAAAGGCCCCAAAGGGTGGCCGCACCCCTCCCAATGGTCTAGTCCTAATTGTACTAGGGAGGGGGCGCCCCCTTCCTTCCTTCTCCTTCTCCCTTCCCTTCTTCTACTCCAACAAGGAAAGGAGGAGTCCTACTCCCGGTGGGAGTAGGACTCCCCCCTTGGCGCGCCCTCCTCCTAGGCCGGCCGCCTTCCCCCTTCCTCCTTTATATACGGGGGCAGGGGGGCACCTCTAGACACAGCAATTGATTCCTTGGATCTCTTAGCCGTGTGTAGTGCCCCCCTCCACCATAGTCCACCTCGATAATATTGTAGCGGTGCTTAGGCGAAGCCCTGCGTCGGTAGAACATCATCATTGTCACCATGCTGTCGTGCTGACAGAACTCTCCCTCAAAGCTCGGCTGGATCGAAGTTCGAGGGATGTCATCGAGCTGAACGTGTGCTGAACTCGGAGGTGCCGTGCGTTTGGTACTTGATCGGTCGGATCGTGAAGACGTACGACTACATCAACCGCATTGTGCTAATGCTTCCGCTTTCGGTCTACGAGGGTACGTGGACAACACTCTCCCCTCTCGTTGCTATGCATCACCATGATCTTGCATGTGTGTAGGAATTTTTTTGAAATCACTACATTCCCCAACAGGAATAGGATGGTGGTTGTGGAGAAGACAAAAAAGGAGAAGATAGTCTCACATCAACTAGGCGTGTCAACGGGCTATGGAGATGCCCATTAATAGATATCAATGTGAGTGAGTAGGGATTGCCATGCAACGGATGCACTAGAGCTATAAGTGTAAGAAATCTCATCAAAAGAAACTAAGTGGGTGTGCATCCAACTTGCTTGCTCATGAAGACCTAGGGCAATTTGAGGAATATACAAGCCAAGTTCTATAATGAAAAATTTCCACTAGCATATGAAGGTGACAACATAGGAGACTCTCTATCATGAAGATCATGGTGCTACTTTGAAGCACAAGTGTGGAAAAAGGATAGTAACATTGTCCCTTCTCTCTTTTTCTCTCATTTTTTATTTTGGTGGGCTTCTTTGGCCTCATTTTTTTATTTGGGCTTCTTTGGCCTCTTTTATTTTTCATAAAGTCCAGAGACTCATCCCAACTTGTGAGGGAATCATTGCTTCCATCATTCTTTCCTCACATGGGACAATGCTCTAATAATGAAGATCATCACACTTTTATCTACTTACAACTCAAGAATTACAACTCGATACTTAGCATAAAATATGACTCTATGTGGATGCCTCCGGCGGTGTACCGGGATATGCAATGAATCAAGAGTGACATGTATGAAAGAATTATGAAGGTGGCCTTGCCACAAATACGATGTCAACTACATGATCATGCAAAGCAATATGACAATGATGGAGCGTGTCATAATAAACGGAACGGTGGAAAGTTGCATGGCAATATATCTCGGAATGGCTATGGAAATGCCATAATAGGTAGGTATGATGGTTGTTTTGAGAAAGGTATATGGTGGGTGTATGGTACCAGCGAAAGTCGCGCGGTACAAGAGAGGCTAGCAATGCTGAAAGGGTGAGAGTGTGTATAATCCATGGACTCAACATTAGTCATGAAGAACTCACATACTTATTGCAAAAATCTACAAGTTATCAAAACAAAGTACTACATGCATGCTCCTAGGGGAAGGGTTGGTAGGAGTTAACCATCACGCGATCCCGACCTCCACACATAAGGAAGACAATCAATAAATAAATCATGCTTCAACTTCATCACATAACGGTTCACCATACATGCATGCTACGGGAATCACAAACTTTTAACACATGTATTCCTCAGATTCACAACTACTCATCTAGCATGACCCTAATATTACCATCCTCATATCTCAAAAAAAATCATGAAGTATCAAACTTCTCATAGTATTCAATGCACTTTATATGATAGTTTTTATTATACCTATCTTGGATGCTCATCATTTTAGGACTAAAGTTTTAACCAAAGCAATTACCATGTTGTTATAAACGACTCCCAAAATAATATACGTGAAGCATGAGAGATCAGTAATTTCTACAAAATAAAACCACCGCCATGCTCTAAAAAGATATAAGTGAAGGACTAGAGCAAAATTGTCTAGCTCAAAAGATATAAGTGAAGCACATAGAGTATTCTAATAAATTCCGATTCATGTGTGTCTCTCCCAAAAGGTGTGTATAGCAAGGATGATCGTGGTAAACTAAAAAGCAAAGACTCATATCATACAAGACGCTCCAAGCAAAACACATATCATGTGGTGAATAAAAATATAGCTCCAAGTAAAGTTACTGATAGACGAAGACGAAAGAGGGGATGCCTTCTGGGGCATCCCCAAACTTAGGCTTTTGGTTGTCCTTGAATTTCACCTTGGGTGCCTTGGGAATCCCCAAGATTAGGCTCTTGCCACTCCTTATTCCATAATCCATCAAACCTTTACCCAAAAACTTGAAAACTTCACAACACAAAACTCAATAGAAAATCTCATGAGCACCGTTAGTGCAAGAAAACAAACCATCACTTTAAGGTACTGTAATGAACTCATTATTTATTTATATTGGTGTTAAACCTACTGTATTCCAACTTATATATGGTTCATACCCCCCGATACTAGCCACAGATTCATCAAAATAAGCAAACAACATACGAAAAACAGAATCTGTCAAAAACAGAACAGTCTGTAGTAATCTGTAACTCTCGAATACTTCTAGAACCCCAAACATTCTACCAAATTAGGAAGTTCTAGGTAATTTGTCTATTAATCTTCTTCAAAAAGAATCAACTAAAAAGTACGTTTTGTGATTTATTAAAATTATTCTCGTGCGTGCAAAAATTTCTGTTTTTCAGCAAGATCAAATTAACTAACACCGTAGGTTATCCTAAAGGTTTTACTTGGCAAAAACACTAATTAAAACATAAAACCAAATCTAACCAGAGGCTAGATGAATTATTTATTACTAAACATGAAAAAAAAGTAAAGAACAAAAATAAAATTGGGTTGCCTCCCAACAAGCGCTATCGTTTAACGCCCCTAGCTAGGCATAAAAGCGAGAATAGATCTAAGTATTGCCATCTTTGGTATTCAATTCATAGGTGGCTCTCATAATAGATTCATTAGGTAATTTGATTTTCTTCCTAGGAAAGTATTCCATGCCTTTCCTTAATGGAAATTGGAATCTAATATTTCCTTCTTTCATATCAATAATTGCACCAATCGTTCTAAGGAAAGGTCTAACAAGAATAATAGGACATGAAGGATTGCAATCTATATCAAGAACAATAAAATCTACGGGCACATAATTCCTATTTGCAACAATAAGAACATCATTAATCCTTCCTATAGGTTTCTTAATGGTGGAATCTGCGAGGTGCAAGTTCAAAAAGCAATCATCAAATTCACGAAAACCTAACACATCACACAAAGTTTTTGGAATCGTGGAAACACTAGCACCCAAATCACACAAAGCATAGCATTCATTATCTTTAATTTTAATTCTAATAGTAGGTTCCCACTCATCATAAAGTTTTCTAGGGATAGAAACTTCTAATTCAAGTTTTTCTTCATAGGATTGCATTAAAGCATCAACGATATGTTTAGTAAAAGCTTTATTTTGACTATAAGCATGAGGAGAATTCAACACAGATTGCAACAAGGAAATACAATCTATTAAAGAACAATTATCATAATTAAATTCCTTGAAATCCAAAATAGTGGGTTCATTGCTATGTAAAGTTTTGACCTCTTCAATCCCACTTTTACCAATTTTTGCATCAAGATCTAAAAACTCTGAATCATTGGGACGCCTCTTAACTAAAGTTGACTCATCTCTAGTCCCATCATTATCAAGATTCATATTGCAAAACAAAGATTTAATAGGAGACACATCAATCACTTTTAGATCTTCATCCCTATTATCATGAAAACTATAAGAACTCGCTTTTACAAAGCAATCCTTCTTAGCACGCATCCTAGCGGTTCTTTCCTTGCACTCATCAATGGAAATTCTCATGGCTTTGAGGGACTCATTGATATCATGCTTAGCTGGAATAGATCTAAGTTTCAAAGAATCACCATCAAGAGAAATTCTATCCACGTTCCTAGCCAACTCATCAATCTTAGGCAATTTTTCTTCAAGCAAAGCATTGAAATTCTTTTGAGAAATCATAAACTCCTTAACACTAATCTCAAAATCAGAGGCCAACTTATTAAAATTTCCATAAGAGTTGTTGTAGGAATTACCATAATTATTAGAGGAATTACTAGGGAACGGCCTAGGATTAAAGTTTCCTGTATACGCGTTGTTACCAAAATTATTCCTACCAACAAAATTCACATCCATGGATTCATTATTATTCTCAATAAAAGTAGACAAAGGAATATCATTAGGATCAATAGGAGCACTCTTATTAGCAAACAATTTCACAAGTTCATCCATCTTTCCACTCAAAACATTAATCTCTTCTATCGCATGAACCTTTTTACTAGTAGATCTTTCGGTGTGCCATTGGGAATAATTAACCATAATATTATCTAGGAGTTTAGTAGCTTCTCCTAAAGTGATTTCCATAAAAGTGCCTCCCACGGCCGAATCTAAAAGATTTCTAGAAGCAAAATTCAATAAGGCATAAAAAAATGTATGATCATCCATAAATTTAATCCATGTGTAGGGCAATTGTGAATCATCAATTTCATCCTCTCCCAAGATTGTGCAACACGTTCATGATCAAGTTTCTTAAAATTCATAATATCGTTTCTAAGAGAGGTGATCTTAGTGGGAGGAAAATACTTAGAGATAAAAGCATCTTTGCACTTATTCCATGAATCAATACTATTTTTAGGCAAAGACGAAAACCAAGTGTTAGCATGATCTCTAAGTGAAAACGGAAATAGATTCAATTTAACAATATCATTATCCACATCTCTCTTCTTTTGCATATCACACAAATCAACAAAGTTGTCTAGATGTGTAGCGGCATCTTCACTAGGAAGGACAGAGAATTGATCTTTCATGACAAGATTCAACAAAGCAGCATTAATTTCGCAAGATTTAGCATCGGTAATAGGAGCAATCGGAGTGATAAGAAAATCATTGTTGTTGGTATTGGAAAAATCACACAATTTAGATCGTGACAAACAATCCAACACACAAGCACATAGCAGGCAAGCGAAAAAGAGGCAAACGGGAAAGAGAGGGCGAATAAAACGGCAAGGGTGAAGTGGGGGAGAGGAAAACGAGAGGCAAATGGCAAATAATTTAATGCGAGGGATAAGAGTTTGTGATGGGTACTTGGTATGTCTTGACTTGTGCGTAGACTCCCCGGCAACGGCGCTAGAAATCCTTCTTGCTACCTCTTGAGCATGCGTTGGTTTTCCCTTGAAGAGGAAAGGGTGATGCAGCAAAGTAGCGTAAGTATTTCCCTCAGTTTTTGAGAACCAAGGTATCAATCTAGTAGGAGGCTACAGTCAAATCCCTCGTACCTACACAAACAAATAAGAACCTTGCAACTAACGCGATAAAGGGGTTGTCAGTCCCTTCACGGCCACTTGCAAAAGTGAGATCTGATAGAGATAATAAGATAAATATTTTTGGTATTTTTATGATATAGATTGGAAAGTAAAGATTGCAAGACAAAGTAGATTGAAAACTTATATGATGGAAAATAGACCCGGGGGCCATAGGTTTCACTAGTGGCTTCTCTCAAGATAGCATAAGTATTACGGTGGGTGAACAAATTACTGTTGAGCAATTGATAGAAAAGTGCATAATTATGAGAATATCTAGACATGATCATGTATTAGGCATCACGTCCGCGACAAATAGATCAAAATGATTCTGCATCTACTACTATTACTCCACACATCGACTGCTATCCAGCATGCATCTAGAGTATTAAGTTCATAAGAACAGAGTAACACATTAGGCAAGATGACATGATGTAGAGGGATAAACTCAAGCAATATGATATAAACCCCATCTTTTTATCCTCGATGGCAACAATACAATACGTTCCTTGCTGCCCCTGTTGTCACTGGGAAAGGACACCGCAAGATTGAACCCAAAGCTAAGCACTTCTCCCATTGCAAGAAAGATCAATCTAGTAGGCCAAACCAAACTGATAATTCAAAGAGACTTGCAAAGATAACAAATCATACATAAAATAATTTAGAGGAGATTCAAATATTGTTCATAGATAGTCTTTATCATAAACCCACAATTCATCGGATCTCGACAAACACACCGCAAAAAGAATTACATCAAATAGATCTCCAAGAAGATCAAGGAGAACTTTGCATTGAGATTCAAAGAGAGAGAAGAAGCCATCTAGCTAATAACTATGGACCCGAAGGTTTGTGGTAAACTACTCACACTTCATCGGAGAGGCTATGGTGTTGATGTAGAAGCCCTCCGTGATTGATTCCCCCTCCGACGGAGCGCCGGAAAAGGTCCCAAGATGGGATCTCACGGGTACAGAAGGTTGCGGCGATGGAAATAGGGTTTCGTGGTGCTCCTGGATGTTTTCAGGGTATATGAGTATATATAGGTGAAGGAAGTCGGTCAGGGGAGCCACAAGGGGCCCATGAGGGTGGGGGGCACCTACCCTCCTGGGCGCGCCCTCCTGCCTCGTGGTTTCTTTCTTGACGTCCACTTCAAGTCTCCTTGATTGTGTTTGTTCCAAAAAAACTCTCCCGAAGGTTTCATTCCATTTGGACTCCGTTTGATATTCCTTTTCTGCGAAACACTGAAATAGGCAAAAAGCAACAATTTGGACTAGGCCTCTGGTTAATAGGTTAGTCCCAAAAATAGTATAAAAGTGTATAATAAAGCCCATTAAACATCCAAAACATATAATACAATAGCATGGAACAATCAAAAATTATAGATATGTTGGAGACGTATCAAGGTTAGGACCGATGCAAGATGGCTGCCCCAAGCGCTGCTGCGAGCGGGGGGATGGAGGGCGCGCCCGGAGTAGAGCATGCTGCAAGGAATAAGTTGGAGGAAGCCATAGGTAAACTCAATATATCAGAAGAAGAGGCAACTCCTTTGATCCTCGACGATCATGTCGAGGGAGCACCAGCGAGGTGGTTGGTGGCTGGTAAAATTCTCCATCGCAACTTGTTCCATATACAGACCATCACCAACGCCTTGCGCCCGGCATGGGTAACCCAAGGGGGTTGAAGTTCAGATTTGTGGGAGTTAACATGTTTGTGACCGAGTTTGAAACCCAGCGCGATCGGGACCGCGTGTGGGGTGGATCGCCATGGCATATCAATAAGCATGCCGTGGTGTTGGCTGAGATTGAGGACTGCATGAGACCAGATGAAGTAAAGTTCGACATGCTTTAAATCTGGGCTAGGGTTGTGAATTTACCATATAATCTAAGGGATGAGTCTTGGTGGGTGCCAATTGCTAAGCAGATGGACAAACTGCTAAGTCCATTAGTTTTGATCACACTGGTGGTTTTCTGCGAGCCAGGATCACCATTGAAGTTGAGAAACCTTTGAGGAGGTGGATTCTCATCGATTCTGCAAGGAGGAAGAAAGTGGATATGTATGACATACAATATGAACAAGTTCCATACTTCTGCTTCTCTTGTGGTAGGTTAGGACACTCGAATCCTTATTGCTCTACACCGGGATAGCGAGATGAGAAGGGGAGCTCCCTTTTGGATCTAAGCTGCGGGCACTGGAGGAATATAGAAAGCCTGCCTCGTCAAAGAACTCCTTCAGAGATCATTCGGGTGCCAACAGCAAACAGACGACAAGGAATTCTAGCAATAAGAGAGACACGGGTGAGGAGGTGAATTCCCCAGTCAAGAATACACAGCAGCAAAAATGCAAAGACGCGCCTACCCAAGTTTACAAGCCCGTGGTTAAGACCACGTTGCTACTGACTGGTGGTGGAACTGAAACTGGTGTTGATGGCAACATCCTGGCCAAAACTGATATAGCATCAATAAGCCATGAAGAGGGAGAGGAATTTGTCAAGGAAGCTAAGAAGAATAAGCCTACACCGGAGAACTCGGCAGAGACCGCTGCGCGGTCCTGCCAGTCCCAATGAGTTGTATTAGTTGGAACTGCCGGAGGCTTGGGAACCCCGAGGCAGTTCGTGAACTTCGCAATATTGTGAAGTTGGAAGGCCCCGCTCTGCTCTTTGTAATGGAAACGAAAATTAGAGCTAAAAGAGTAGAGGATTTACAGAGTAGTTTGGGATTTGCTGGTAGCTTTGCTATAGACAGTGCGGGCCTCAGTGGTGGCATTGGCCTGTTTTGGTCACGCGATGTGTCAGTTGAACTTAAAACCTATAGTCAACGGCATATCGATGTTTTTGTTACTAACAAGTTGTTGAACTCTCCACCTTGGAGATTCAGGGGTTTCTATGGAGCATCGCGTGCTGAGGAGAGGCATCATAGCTAGCGGTTTCTGCATTCGCTCCACTCTATACCTCATGATGCATGGTTGTGTATGGGGGATTTTAACAAGACCTTATACTCGAATGAACATTTTAGCCAGGCTCCTCGCCCGGAGCGACAAATGCGAGCCTTTAGAGAGGTTACTGATGATATTTCCTTCCAGGGTCTAGGTTGGTCAGGTACGGCCTACACATGGGATAATTGCCAGTCTGGAGAGGGCAACGTAAAAGCAACGTTGGACCGAGCCTTTGCTAATGAAAATTTCCGTCAACAGTTCAATTATATTAGGGTACGACATCTGTCTTTGGTGGAATCCGACCACTGTTTTATGGTTGCGGAAATCAAAGAATCTTTCGAGATACGATCTAGGGCGAAGAAGTAGTTTAGGTATGAAAATGTCTGGCAAACTCATTCAGACTATGATCGGCTTGTCTCTGAAACTTGGCGAGGAACCCAGCATGGCCCTAGGCTACAAGGCATTGCCTCAGCGTTGGGAGAACTACAAGCAACTCTGGAACCATGGGGTGCCAAGGAGTTTGGGTGTTTGACAAGGCGGGTCAGATAGCTCCAAAAGAAACTAGACCGGCTACGTTCTCTGTCCATTGGTCGTGGCCCATCGTAAGAGGAACAAAGCACGGTTAAGAAGCTAAAGGAGGCACTGCACCAGGAGGAGGTGTGGTATCGACAGCGATCACGAGTACCGTGGCTCCGTGAAGGGGACCGTAACACGAAGTATTTTCAGGTGCAAGCTAGATAGCGGAAGAGATTGAACAAAATCCAAGGGCTTAGACGTTCTGATGGATCCGTCTGTGTGGGTGAGAACGAGGACAAGGAGAAAGTTCAATAGTTCTATCAAAATTTGTACCAGTCCGAGGGCTTCCATGATGCGAGCGAGTTATTAGATCATGTTCCTGTCAAGGTATCTAAGGCTATGAATGTTGGCGAACATTGCAGAAAATAAAAATTTTCTACGCATCACCAAGATCAATCTATGGAGTCATATAGCAACGAGAGAGAGGAGTACATCTACATACCCTTGTAGATTGCGAGCGGAAGCGTTCAAGAGAACGGGGTTGATGGAGTCGTACTCGTCGTGATCCAAATCGCCGATGATCCTAGCGCCGAACGGATGGCACCTCTGCATTCAACACATGTACGGTTGGGAGAGACGTCTCCTCCTTCTTGATCCAGCAAGGGGAAAGGATAGGTTGATGGAGATCCAGCAGCACGACGGCGTGGTGGTGGAAGCAGCGGGGATCTCGGCAGGGCTTCGCCAAGCTCAGCGAGAGGGAGAGGTGTTACGGGGGGAAGAGGGAGGCGCCAGGGGCTTGGATGCGCAGCCCTCCCTCCCCCCCTCTTTATATAGGGGCCCTGGGGGGCGCCGGCCCCCTAGAGATCCAATCTCAAGGGGGGGGGCGGCCAAGGGGGGGTGGGGACTTGCCCCCCAAGTCAGGTGGGGCGCCCTCCACCCCTAGGGTTTCCAACCCTAGGCGCAGGGGGAGGCCCAATGGGGGCACACCAGCCCACCAGGGGATGGTTCCCTTCCCACTTCAGCCCATGGGGCCCTCCGGGATAGGTGGCCGCACCCCGGTGGACCCCCGGGACCCTTCCGGTGGTCCCGGTACAATACCGGTGACCCCGGAAACTTTCCCGGTGGCCGAAACTGGACTTCCTATATACAAATCTTCACCTTTGGATCATTCCGGAACTCCTCGTGGCGTCCAGGATCTCATCTGGGACTCCGAAAAACTTTCGGGTTACCGCATACTAATATCTCTACAACCCTAGCATCACCGAACCTTAAGTGTGTAGACCCTACGGGTTCGGGAATCACGCAGACATGACCGAGATAGCTCTCCAACCAATAACCAATAGCGGGATCTGGATACCCATGTTGGCTCCCACATGTTCCACGATGATCTCATCGAATGAACCACGATGTGGAGGATTCAAGTAATCCCGTATACAATTCCCTTTGTCAATCGGTACGTTACTTGCCCGAGATTCGATCATCGGTATCCCAATACCTCGTTCAATCTCGTTAACGGCAAGTCACTTTACTCGTACCGCAATGCATGATCCCGTGACCAAACACTTGGTCACATTGAGATCATTATGATGATGCATTACCGAGTGGGCCCAGAGATACCTCTCCGTCATACGGAGTGACAAATCCCAGTCTTGATTCGTGTCAACCCAACAGACGCTTTCGGAGATACCCGTAGTATACCTTTATAGCCACCCAGTTACATTGTGACGTTTGGTACACCCAAAGCACTCTTACAGTATCCGAGAGTTACATGATCTCATGGTCTAAGGAAATGATACTTGACATTAGAAAAGCTCTAGCAAACGAACTACACGATCTTGTGCTATGCTTAGGATTGGGTCTTGTCCATCACATCATTCTCCCAATGATGTGATCCCGTTATCAATGACATCCAATGTCTATGGTCAGGAAACCGTAACCATCCATTGATAAACGAGCTAGTCAACTAGAGGCTCACTAGGGACATGTTGTGGTCTATGTATTCACACATGTATTACGATTTCCGGATGATACAATTATAGCATGAAGAATAGACAATTTTCATGAACAAGGAAATATAATAATAACCATTTTATTATTGCCTCTAGGGCATATTTCCAACAGTCTCCCACTTGCACTAGAGTCAATAATCTAGTTACATTGTGATGAATCGAACACCCATAGAGTTCTGGTGTTGATCATGTTTTGCTCGCGGAAGAGGTTTAGTCAACGGATCTGCGACATTCAAATCCGTATGTACTTTGCAAATATCTATGTCTCCATCTTGAACATTTTCACGAATGGAGTTGAAGAGACGCTTGATGTGTCTGGTCTTCTTGTGAAACCTGGGCTCCTTGGCAAGGGCAATGGCTCCAGTGTTGTCACAGAAGAGAGTCATCGCCCCCGACGCATTGGGAATAACTCCTAGGTCGGTAATGAACTCCTTCATCCAGATTGCTTCATGTGCTGCCTCCGAGGCTGCCATGTACTCCGCTTCACATGTAGATCTCGCCACGACGCTTTGCTTACAACTGCACTAGCTTACTGCCCCACCATTCAAAATATACACGTATCCGGTTTGTGACTTAGAGTCATCCACATCTGTGTCGAAGCTAGCGTCGACGTAACCCTTTACGACGAGCTCTTCGTCACCTCCATATACGAGAAACATATCGTTAGTCCTTTTCAGGTACTTAGGATATTCTTGACCGCTATCCAGTGTTCCATGTCGGGATTACTTTGGTACCTTCCTACCAAACTTACGGCAAGGTTTACATCAGGTCTGGTACATAGCATGGCATACATAATAGACCCTATAGACGAGGCATAGGGGATGACACTCATCTTTTCTCTATCTTCTGTCGTGGTCGGGCATTGAGCCGAGCTCAATTTCACACCTTGCAACACGGGCAAGAATCCCTTCTTGGACTGATCTATATTGAACTTCTTCAATATCTTATCAAGGTATGTGCTTTGTGAAAGACCTATGAGGCGTCTCGATCTATCTCTATAGATCTTGATGCCTAATATGTAAGCAGCTTCTCCAAGGTCCTTCATTGAAAAACACTTATTCAAGTAGGCCTTAATGCGGTCCAAAAGTTCTATATCATTTCCCATCAAAAGTATGTCATCTACATATAATATGAGAAATGCTACAGAGCTCCCACTCACTTTCTTGTAAACGCAGGCTTCTCCATAAGTCTGCATAAACCCAAACGCTTTGATCATTTCATCAAAGCAAATGTTCCAACTCCGAGATGCTTGCACCAGCCCATAGATGGAGCGCTGGAGCTTGCATACCTTGTTAGCATTCTTAGGATCGACAAAACCTTCCGGCTGGATCATATACAATTCTTTCTTAAGGAAGCCATTAAGGAATGTTGTTTTGACGTCCATTTGCCATATCTCATAATCATAGAATGCGGCAATTGCTAACATGATTCGGACGGACTTCAGCTTCGCTATGGGTGAGAAGGTCTCATCGTAGTCAACCCCTTGAACTTGTCGATAACCCTTAGCAACAAGTCGAGCTTTATAGATAGTAACATTACCATCCGCGTATGTCTTCTTCTTAAAGATCCATTTATTTTCTATCGCTCGCCGATCATCGGGCAAGTCTGTCAAAGTCCATACTTTGTTTTCATACATGGATCCTATCTCAGATTGCATGGCTTCAAGCCATTTGTTGGAATCTGGGCCCGCCATCGCTTCTTCATAGTTCGAAGGTTCACCGTTGTCTAACAACATGATTTCTAGGACAGGGTTGCCATACCATTCTGGTGTGGAACGTGTCCTTGTGGACCTACGAAGTTCAGTAGCAACTTGATCCGAAGTACCTTGATCATCATCATTAACTTCCTCTCTATCTGGTGCAGGCACCACAGAAACATTTTCTTGAGCTGCGCTACTTTCCGGTTCAAGAGGCAGTACTTCATCAAGTTCTACTTTCCTCCCACTTACTTCTCTCGAGAGAAACTCTTTCTCCAAAAAGGACCCATTCTTGGCAACAAAGATCTTGCCTTCAGATCTGAGGTAGAAGGTATAGCCAATGGTTTCCTTAGGGTATCCTATGAAGACGCATTTTTCCGACATGGGTTTGAGCTTTTTAGGCTGAAGTTTCTTGACATAAGCATCACATCCCCAAACTTTTAGAAACGACAACTTAGGTTTCTTCCCAAACCATAAGTCATACGGTGTCGTCCCAACGGATTTAGACGGTGCCCTATTTAAAGTGAATGTAGCTATCTCTAGTGCGTATCCCCAAAATGATAGCGGTAAATCGGTGAGTGACATCATAGATCGTACCATATCCAATAGAGTGCGATTACGACGTTCGGACACACCGTTACGTTGAGGTATTCCAGGCGGCGTGAGTTGTGAAACGATTCCACATTTCCTTAAGTGTGTACCAAATTCGTGACTTAAAATTCTCCCCCACGATCTGATCGTAAGAACTTTATTTTTTGGTCACGCTGATTCTCTACCTCATACTGAAATTCCTTGAACTTTTCAAAGGTCTCAGACTTGTGTTTCATCAAGTAGACATACCCATATCTACTCAAGTCGTCAGTGAGAGTGAGAACATAATGATAGACTCCGCGATCCTCAACGCTCATTGAACCGCACACATCAGTATGTATGATTTCCAATAAGTTGGTTGCTCGCTCCATTGTTCCGGAGAACGGAGTCTTGGTCATTTTGCCCATGAGGTGTGGTTCACATGTGTCAAATGATTCGTAATGAAGAGACTCCAAAAGTCCATCAGCATGGAGCTTCTTCATGCATTTGACACCAATGTGACCAAGGCGGCAGTGCCACAAGTATGTGGGACTATCGTTATCAACCTTACATCTTTTGGTATTCACACTATGAATATGTGTAACATCACGTTCGAGATTCATTAAGAATAAACCATTGACCAGTGGGGCATGACCATAAAACATATCTCTCATATAAATAGAACAACCATTATTCTTGGATTTAAATGAGTAGCCATCTCGTATTAAACGAGATCCAGATACAATGTTCATGCTCAAAGCTGGCACTAAATAACAATTATTGAGGTTTAAAACTAATCCCGTAGGTAAATGTAGAGGTAGCGTGCCGACGGCGATCACATCGACCTTGGAACCATTCCCGACGCGCATCGTCACCTCGTCCTTCACCAGTCTCCACTTATTCCGCGTCTCCTGTTTTGAGTTATAAATATGAGCAACCGCATTGGTATCAAATACCCAGGAGCTACTACGAGTACTAGTAAGGTACACATCAATTACATGTATATCACATATACCTTTGGTGTTGCCGGCCTTCTTGTCCGCTAAGTACTTGGGGCAGTTCCGCTTCCAGTGTCCGCTTCCCTTGCAATAAAAGCACTCAGTCTCAGGTTTGGGTCCATGCTTTGGCTTCTTCCCGGCAACTGGCTTACCGGGCGCGACAACTCCCTTGCCGTCCTTCTTGAAGTTCTTCTTACCCTTGCCTTTCTTGAAACTAGTGGTGTTATTGACCATCAACACTTGATGTTCCTTTTTGATCTCCACCTACGCTGATTTCAGCATTGAGTATACCTCAGGAATGGTTTTCACCATCCCCTGCATATTGAAATTCATCACAAAGCTCTTGTAGCTAGGTGGGAGCGACTGGAGGATTCTGTCGACCACCGCGTCATCCGGGAGATTAATTCCCAGTTGAGATAAGCGGTTGTGCAACCCAGACATTTTGAGTATGTGCTCACTGACAGAACCATTCTCCTCCATCTTACAACTATAGAACTTGTCGGAGACTTCATATCTCTTGACCCATGCGTGAGCTTGGAAAACCATTTCAGCTCTTGGAACATCTCATATGCTCCGTGCAGCTCAAAATGCTTTTGGAGGCCCGGTTCTAAGCTGTAAATCATGCCGCACTGAACCATGGAGTAATCATCACTACGCGACTGCTAGGCGTTCATAACGTCTTGAGTTGCTGGGAAAACGGGTGCTTCACCTAGTGGTGCATCTAGGACATATGCTTTCTTGGCAGCTATGAGGATGATCCTCAAGTTCCGGACCCAGTCCGTATAGTTGTTGCCATCGTCTTTCAGCTTGGTTTTCTCTAGGAACGCGTTGAAGTTGAGGGAAACATTAGCGTGGGCCATTTGATCTACAAGACATATTGCAAAGATTTTAGACTAAGTTCATGATAATTAAGTTCATCTAATCAAATTATATAATGAACTCCCACTCAGATAGACATACCTCTAGTCATCTAAGTGATCCATGATCCGAGTCAACTAGGTCGTGTCCGATCATCACGTGAGACAGACTAGTCATCATCAGTGAACATCTTCATGTTGATCGAATCTTCTATACGAATCATGTTCGACCTTTCAATCTCTTGTGTTCCGAGGCCATGTCTGTACATGCTAGGCTCGTCAAGTCAACCTAAGTGTTTTGCATGTGTAAATCTGGCTTACACCCGTTGTATGTGAACGTTAGAATCTATCACACCCGATCATCACGTGGTGCTTCGAGACAACGAACTTTCGCAACGACGCACAGTTAGGGGGAACACTTTCTTGAAATTATTATGAGGGATCATCTTATTAACTACCGTCGTTCTAATCAAATAAGATGCAAAAACATGATAAACATCACATGCAATCAAATAGTGACATGATATGGCCAATATCATTTTGCTCCTTTTGATCTCCATCTTCAGGGCGCCATGATCATCATCGTCACCGGCATGACACCATGATCTCCATCATTGTGTCTTCATGAAGTTGTCACGCCAACGATTACTTTTACTCTATGGCTAACGGTTTAGCAATAAAGTAAAGTAATTACATGGCATTATTCAATGACACGCAGGTCATACAATAAATAAAGACAACTCCTATGGCTCCTGCCGGTTGTCATACTCATCGACATGCAAGTCATGATTCCTATTACAAGAACATGATAATCCTCATAAATCACATATATTTCATTCATCACATCCTTTTTGGCCATATCACATCACAAGGCATATGCTGCAAAAACAAGTTAGACGTCCTCTAATTGTTGTTGCATGTTTTTACATGGCTGCTATAGGGTTCTAGCAAGAACGTTTCTTACCTACGCCAAAACCACAACGTGATGTGCCAATTTCTATTTACCCTTCATAAGGACCCTTTTCATCGAATCCGATCCGACTAAAGTGGGAGAGACAGACACCTGCTAGCCACCTTATGCAACTAGTGCATGTCAGTCGGTGGAACCTGTCTCACGTAAGCGTATGTGTAACGTCGGTCCGGGCTGCTTCATCTCACGATGCCGCCGAAACAAGATAAGACTAGTAGTGGCAAGTAAATTGACAAAATCGACGCCCACAACAATCTTGTGTTCTACTCGTTCATAGAAACTACGCATAGACCTAGCTCATGATAACACTGTTGGCGAACGTTGCAGAAAATAAAAAAAATTCTACACATCACCAAGATCAATCAATGGAGTCATCTAGCAACGAGAGAGAGGAGTGCATCTACATACCCTTGTAGGTCGCGAGCAAAAGCGTTCAAGAGAACGGGGTTGATGGAGTCGTACTTGTCGTGATCCAAATCACCGATGATCCTAGCACCAAACGGACGACACCTCTATGTTCAACACACGTACGGTTGGGAGAGACGTCTCCTCCTTCTTGATCCAGCAAGGGGAAAGGAGAGGTTGATGGAGATCCAGCAGCACGACGACGTGGTGGTGGAAGCAGCGGGGATCTCGGCAGGGCTTCGCCAAGCTCAGCGAGAGGGAGAGGTGTTACGGGGGGAAGAGGGAGGCGCCAGGGGCTTGGATGCGCAGCCCTCCCTCCCCCCTCTTTATATAGGGGCCCTGGGGGCGCCGTCCCCCTAGGGATCCAATCTCAAGGGGGGCGGCGGCCAAGGGGGGGGGGCTTGCCCCCCAAGTTAGGTGGGGCGCCCCCCACCCCCAGGGTTTCCAACCCTAGGCACAGGGGGAGGCCCAAGGGGGGCGCACCATCCCACCAGGGGCTGGTTCCCTTCCCACTTCAGACCATGGAGCCCTCCGGGATAGGTGGCCCCAACCATAGGTGGTCCCGGTACAATACCGGTGACCCCGGAAACTTTCCCGGTGGCCGAAACTGGAATTCCTATATACAAATCTTCACCTTCGGACCATTCTGGAACTCCTCGTGACATCCGGGATCTCATCCCGGACTCCGAACAACTTTCGGGTTACCGCATACTAATATCTCTACAACCCTAGCGTCACCGAACCTTAAGTGTGTAGACCCTACGGGTTCGGGAATCACGCAGACATGACCGAGATAGTTCTCCGGCCAATAACCAACAGCGGGATCTGGATACCCATGTTGGCTCCCACATGTTCCACAATGATCTCATCGAATGAACCATGATGTCGAGGATTCAGGTAATCCCGTATACAATTCCCTTTGTCAATCGGTACGTTACTTGCCCGAGATTCGATCGTCGGTATCCCAATACCTCGTTCAATCTCGTTACCGGCAAGTCACTTTACTCGTACCACAATGCATGATCCCATGACCAACCACTTGGTCACATTGAGCTCATTATGATGATCCATTACCGAGTGGGCCCAGAGATACCTCTCCATCATACGGAGTGACAAATCCCAGTCTCAATTCGTGTCAACCCAACAGACGCTTTCGGAGATACCTGTAGTATACCTTTATAGCAACCTAGTTACGTTGTGACGTTTGGTACAACCAAAGCACTTTTACGGTATCCGGGAGTTACATGATCTCATGGTCGAAGGAAATGATACTTGACATTAGAAAAGCTCTAGCAAACGAACTACACGAT
This sequence comes from Triticum aestivum, assembly GCF_018294505.1. Classification (NCBI taxonomy): domain Eukaryota; kingdom Viridiplantae; phylum Streptophyta; class Magnoliopsida; order Poales; family Poaceae; genus Triticum; species Triticum aestivum. The sequence goes on along the minus strand of NC_057810.1, from coordinate 123,690,128 downwards.
CTTGTGCTATGCTTAGGATAGGGTCTTGTCCATCACATCATTCTCCCAATGATGTGATCCCGTTATCAATGACATCCAATGTCTATGGTCAGGAAACCATAACCATCCATTGATAAATGAGCTAGTCAACTAGAGGCTCACTAGGGACATGTTGTGGTCTATGTATTCACACATGTATTACGATTTCCGGATAATACAATTATAGCATGAACAATAGACAATTATCATGAACAAGGAAATATAATAATAACCATTTTATTATTGCCTCTAGGGCATATTTCCAACAATGAACTTGGAGCTCACTAAACCCTATACCACGGAGGAGATCAAAATTGCGCTCTTCCAAAGGGCTCCATCAAAAGCTCCTGGCGTGGACAGGTTTAACGCGGGGTTTTATCAATGGCATTGGGATCTTATTGGTGGTGAAGTAACCAATGCTATCCTGGAGTTTTTAAATGGTGGGGTACTGCCTTCTGGTCTGAATGACACTTCCATTACCATAATCCCGAAGGTAAAACACACCCAGTCTATTTCTTAGTACTGCCCTATTTCTTTATGTTCGATTTTGTATAAGATTGCGAGCAAAGCAATCACCAACCGACTATGTTGTATCATGGACGAAATTATCAGTGAGGAGCAGAGTGCCTTTGTTCCAGGGCGCCTAATTACCGATGATGTGCTTGTGGCATACGAAAGTGTGCATACAATGAAGAGGAGGAAAAAGGAGAAGAACTATTCTTGTGCGGTTAAGCTCGATATGATGAAAGCTTATGACCGTGTCGAGTGGCATTACCTTCAAGCAATTCTGTCCAAGTTGGGTTTCAGCATTGTCTTTGTCAGGTTGATCAGGAAGTGTGTATCTTCATTTCGCTTTTCGGTGCGAGTTAATGGTGAGCTTCTGCCAATTTTCAGTCCTTCAAGGGGCTCCGTCAAGGCGATCCGGCCTCACTATATATACTTTTAATATGTGCGGAAGGTTTTTCCTCCTTGCTGAAGTTTTATAATGGAGGTATCATTGACAGAGGATTGAGAGTAAGCTATAGATCACCCTAGATCTCTCATCTGCTTTTTGCAGATGATAGTCTGATTTTCAGTGATTCAAAAGATCATAGTGCCCTCAGACTTAATGAGATTTTGAGAATCTACGGAGATGCTTCCGATCAGCGAGTAAATCGGGACAAGAGCTCTATTTTCTTCAGTACAAATACTCCTGATCCGGTGAAACAAGTTATGAAAGCAGCGTTAAACATCCAAGTGGAAGCATTCAGTGAGAAATATTTAGGGCTGCCAACTGTTGTGGGACGTATCACAAGTGGCACTTTCGATCATATCAATGAAAGAACTCGTGGATATATGCAAGGGTGGTCGGAAAAACTGCTTGCATGTGCGGGTCGTGAGACTCTTATTAAGTCAACAACTCAGGCAATCCCTACTTACCCGATGAGCACCTTTCTGTTCACAAAAAAGGTGTGCAAGAGTCTGATCTCTCCTTGGCGAAGTACTTTTGGAGCAGCTCTCTTGATAAAAAAATCGATGCATTGGTTATCATGGAAAGAGATGACCAAACCAAAGTGCAAGGGCGAATGGGTTTTCGAGACCTACATTTGTTTAACCTTGCAATGCTGGGAAAACATGGATGGCGCTTTATGACTAATCCTAATTCCTTGTGTGCAAGGGTTTTCAAAGCGTGATACTTCCCGGATGCAGATTTTATGCAAGCTTCGGTCCCCAAGTCAGCTTCAGCTACTTGGAAGGCAATCATCGCGGGAAGAGAGGCTTTGAGAGTGGGATTGATCGCACGGGTGGGAGATGGTAGTACCATTTCTGTGTGGCACCAAAAGTGGGATACTAATACGTCTCCAACGTATCTACTTTTCAAAACACTTTTGCCTTTGTTTTGGACTCTAACTTGCATGATTTGAATGAAACTAACCCGGACTGACGTTGTTTTTAGCAGAATTGCCATGATGTTGTTTTACGTGTGGAAAACAAAAGTTCTCGGAATGTCCTGAAAATCCACGGAGGCACTTTTTGGAAAATATAAAAAATACTGGCGAAAGAATCAAGACCAAGGGGCCCACACCCTATCCACGAGGGTGGGGGGGCGCCCTCCCCCCTGGGTGCACCCCCTGTCTTGTGGGCCCCCTGAGGCTCCGCCGACCTCAACTCCAACTCCATATATTCCGTCTCACGGAGAAAAAAATCAGAGAGAAAGTTTCATCGCGTCTTACAATACGGAGCCGCCGCTAAGCCCTAATCTCTCTCGGGAGGGCTGATCTGGAGTCCGTTCGGGGCTCCGGAGAGGGGGATTCGTCGCTGTCCTCATCATCAACCATCCTCCATCACCAATTTCATGATGCTCACCGCCGTGCGTGAGTAATTCCATTGTAGGCTTGCTGGACGGTGATGGGTTGGTAATCAAGTTAGTTTTGTTAGGGTTTGATCCCTAGTATCCACTATGTTCTGAGATTGATGTTGCTATGACATTGCTATGCTTAATGCTTGTCACTAGGGCCCGAGTGCCATGATTTCAGATCTGAACCTATTATGTTTTCATGAATATATGTGTGTTCTTGATCCTATCTTGCAAGTCTATAGTCACCTATTATGTGTTATGATCCGACAACCCCGAAGTGACAATAATCGGGATACTTCTCGGTGATGACCGTAGTTTGAGGAGTTCATGTATTCACTATGTGCTAATGCTTTGTTCTGGTTCTCTATTAAAAGGAGGCCTTAATATCCCTTAGTTTCCGTTAGGACCCTGCTGCCACGGGAGGGTAGGACAAAAGATGCCATGCAAGTTCTTTTCCATAAGCACGTATGACTATTTACGGAATACATGCCTACATTACATTGATGAACTGGAGCTAGTTCCGTGTCACCCTGTGTTATAGCTATTACATGAGGAATCGCATCCGACATAATTATCCATCAATGATCCATTGCCTACGAGCTTTTGACATCTTGTGCTTCGCTTATTTACTTTTCCGTTGCTATTGTTACAATCACTAGAAAACCCAAAAAATATTACTTTTTCTACTGCTATCTTTATTATCATACTACTTTGCTACTAAATACTTTGCTGCAGATACTAAGTTATCCAGGTGTGGTTGAATTGACAACTCAACTGCTAATACTCTAGAATATTCTTTGGCTCCCCTTGTGTCGAATCAATAAATTTGGGTTGAAGACTTTACCCTCGAAAGCTATTGCGATCCCCTACACTTGTGGGTTATCAAGACTAATTTCTGGCGCTGTTGTCGGGGAGCATAGCTCTATTCTCTAAGTCACTTGGGATTTATATCTGTTGATCACTATGAAGAACTTGAAAGATGCGAAAACTACGATTTATCCCTCAACTACGAGGGGAGGTAAGGAACTGCCATCTAGCTCTGCACTAGATTCTCCTTCTGTTTTGAGTAAGCTTGCGACACCTAAACTTGCTACTGCTATGAACTCTGGTATGTCGCATGTTATTGATGATGCCACTTCTGCTATGCATGATACTTATGATGAAACTACTTATGTGCGTGATACCACTTTGCCATTAGGTGAATTTCTTTACGAACAACTTGCTAGGGCTAGAGAGAATGAAATTATTGAAGATGCTATTATTGATGATAGTGATGATGAAAGTTCTCCCAATGATTATGAATTGCCTGTTGTTCCTGAGGGTTATGTTATGAATGAAGAAGCTGCTAGAGTTATCTTTGCTTGCAATGATAGATATGATCTTAAGAAATTATTAGCTAAATGGAAGCAGCAGTCTCTTAATGCTAGAATGAAACCTGACCTTGCTTTTGCTACTTCACCTATCTGTGTTACTGATAAGGATTATGAATTCTCTGTTGATCCTGAAATTATTACTTTAGTTGAATCTGATCCTTTTTATGGCCTTGAATCTGAAACTGTTGTGGCACATCTTACCAAGTTGAATGATATAACTACCTTGTTTACTCATGATGATAAATCTCGTTATTATTATATCCTTAAGATATTTCCGTTCTCATTAAAGGGTGATGCTAAGACTTGGTACAATTCTCTTGCTCCTGGTTGTGTGCGTAGTCCCCAGGATATGATTTATTACTTATCTACTAAATATTTCCCTACTCATAAGAAACAACCTGCCTTCCGGGAAATATATAATTTTGTGCAAATCAAAGAAGAGAGTCTCCCACAAGCTTGGGGGAGGCTTCTCTGATTACTTAATGCTTTGCCTGATCATCCTCTTAAGAAAAATGAAATACTTGATATCTTTTATAATGGACTAACCGATGCTTCCAAGGACTACTTGGATAGTTGTGCCGGTTGTGTTTTCAGGGAAAGAACAGTCGACGAAGCTGAATTACTATTGAATAACATGTTGACTAATGAAAATAATTGGACTCTTCCTTAGCCAATTCCTGAGGCAATTCCTGAACCAATTGAGCCAACTCCTGAGCCTATTCCTAAACCCACTCCGAAGAAGAGAGGTGTTTTATTTCTCAGTCCTGAAGATATGCAATAGGCAAAGAAATCAATGAAAGAAAAAGGTATTAAAGCTGAAGATGTTAAGAATTTACCACCTATTGAAGAACCACATTTTCTTGATAACCCGACACAGGTAGTAAAGGTAAATTCTCTCTATAGATATGATAAAGTTGAAATCCCCTCTACTAAATTTCATAGCCCATGCCTAGATGAATTTGATGACTTTATGGCTAGGCAAGAAAGTTTTAATGCTTATGTTGGTAGAGAATTAAAGAATAATGCTTTTGAGATAGGACGCGTGAGCGATAATATGGCTAGAGTTAAAGGTGAACTCAAACACATTAGCAAATATGCTTCTATGGTTGCTAATCAAGCTGAGCAAGTACTTAAAGCTCAAAATGATCTGCTTGATGAATTAAACAATAAAAATGACTTTGCTGTTAGAGTGGCTACTAGAACTGGTAGAATGACTCAAGAACATTTGTATCCTGAAGGCCACCCTAAGAGAATCGAGCAAGATTCTTAGAGAAATAATTTAGAAGCACCTAGTTCTTCTAAAAAGAAGAAAAAGAAAAACGATAGGACTTTGCATGCTTCTAATGAACTTACTGTAGACACACATGAGAATCCCAATGATATCTCTATTTCTGATGCTGAAACACAATCAGGTGATGAATATGAACCTAGTGATAATGTTAATGATAATGTTCATGTTGATGCTCAACCTAGCAAAAACAATGATGTAGAGATTGAACCTGCTGTTGATCTTGATAAACCACAATCAAAGAATCAACGTTATGATAAGAGTGATTTTGTTGCTAGGAATCATGGTAGAGAAAGAGAACCATGGGTTTAGAAACCCATGCCCTTTCCTCCTAAACCATCCAAGACAAATGATGATGAGGATTTTGAGCGCTTTGCTGAAATGAATAGACCTATCTTCTTACGTATGCGCTTAACTGATATGCTTAAAGTAAATCCTTATGCTAAGTATATGAAGGATATCATTACAAACAAAAGAAAGATATCGGAAGCTAAAATTTCCACCATGCTTGCTAATTACACTTTTAAGGGTGGAATACCAAAGAAACTTGGAGATCCAGGGGTACCAACTATACCATGCTCCATTAAAAGAAATTATGTTAGAACTGCTTTATGTGATCTTGGAGCCGGTGTTAGTGTTATGCCTCTCTCTTTATATCATAGACTTGAATTGAATAAGTTGACACCTACTGAAATATCTTTGCAAATGGCTGATAAATCAACTGCTATACCTGTCGGTATTTGTGAGGGTGTGCCTGTTGTGGTTGCAAATGTCACTATCTTAACGGACTTTGTTATTCTTGATATTCCCAAGGACGATAGTATGTCGATTATCCTTGGTAGACCCTTTTTGAATACTGCAGGAGCTGTTATTGATTGCAACAAAGGCAATGTCACTTTTCATATTAATGGTAATGAGCATACGGTACACTTTCCGAGGAAACAATCTCAAGTCCATAGCATCAATTCTATTGGAAAAGTTCCAACTATCATTATTGGAGGTTTTGAATTTCCTCTCCCTACTGTCAAGAAAAAGTATGATATTCTTATTGTTGGGGATTTTCATATCCCCGTTGAGGTAACTTAGTGTTATTCGAAATTTCTCCGGTTCTGTGCTATTCGGAATGAGTTGGTTAACAAGACTTGATCAACCTTGTTAGTGGATTCATTTCGATGATCACGAGATGGATGAAACTAGAAGGCACAACCTTCTGTACCCTCTTTTTACTTTCTGTTATTTAGATTAAATAAAGCAAAAATAGTATTATCCATCTGTTTTCTGAATTATCCGGGCAATAAAAAAAATATCCCGAAAATAAAAGTGCTCCAAATGCCCTGCAAATTTAGTATGATTTTTTGTGGAATATTTGAGGATTTTAGGCAGTGAAATCACTGCAGGAGGGGCAAGCACCAGGCTACGAGAGTGGAGGGCACGCCCACCTACCCTGGGTGCGCCCCCCTGTCTCATGGGACCCTGGTGGCCCCCTCCACTTATGCCAGCACCCACACACTCCATCTTCTTCCCAAAAAAATCCCCATCCAGCTCAAGCACGAGTTCTAGCTCATTTTACTGTGATTTTTGATCTCCTTGCTCAAAGCTCCATTCACAAAACTGCTTTGGGAGATTTTTGCTTGAAAAAGAATTATGTCTAGGAGATTGTACCAAGGTGGTTCTTCTGTGAAGAAAGGGCCCAGGATTGCTATACGTGAGCAAGATGCTGAATTACCGAGGGACGCAGATGTTCGAGCTTGTGAGTGGCCATCCGACGATTTTATGGTCGAAGCAGGCTTTAAGAAGGAATTTGATGCGTATGTGTGTAATGCTCATCTGGAGAACTTCTTACAAGATAAGTGTCCTCAGTACTATCAATTGACCGATTCCTTTGTGCAGAGGTTTAAATATAACTGTACGTGTAATTCTCCTAGTGTCCTATTTGATATTTATGATACATCTTATACCATGGACTTAGAGGATTTTACAACTGCTTGCAAACTTCCGCAGTGCGGTAATATTAATGATCCTCGCAAATCTGAATTTAGAGATTTCCTTGCTAGTATTACTGTGGGAGAATCTAGGTACATAGCACAAGCTACCATAGGGGGCATTCATTTTCCTGCTATACATTATTTTGCTCTCTTCATTGGTAGATGCATTAACGATAAAGACGAAGCATGTCATATGTGTGTCCCTGATCTTTGTGTCCTCAAGAGTGTTGTGTTAGGTTATAAAGGTTATAACTTGGGGGCAATAGTTGCACATAGGTTGCAGAATAATGGTAGAGCTGGAGATTTATTTGGAGGAATTTATGCAACCCGTGTGGCTAATTATCTTGGTATAGCCTCACGAGAGGGAGATATGATGTTACCTCCTGCTTATTTAGATTATGATGCTATGGTCAACCATCATTTTCTTAGAAGGAATGAACAACTCCTCCAATATCGACTAATCTATGACAGACGCAACGTCGTCCATGTTACTCTTCCTGCTCCTCTGCTTTTTGATTATCAGGCAAAAGGAAGATATGTTGTTACCAGGGAGGAAGCAGCTGAACACGAGGGGAGAGCGGAGGCAGCTCGCCAACATGCCGCAGCTCAGGAGGCGGTTGCTGCTGCATCTTAGTACGACCCCAGCTAGAACTACGGAAATTAGCCAGGCGGTCCTTGGTATTAGACCAACTTAGGCCAAAAGCCTAAGCTTGGGGGAGTACGTATTTCTCACCGACTTTACATTCATGTTCACACACTATTCTAGTTGTCGGTACTCATACTCTTTCATTGTATTATCCATGCTAGTTTAATTTTCTTTTTCTAGTTTCTTCTTGTGTGTTTGATAAACCTTAAGAAAAACCAAAAAAAAAAGTTAGTTTAATTTCCATGCTTGTTGTAGAAATTAAAATGGAAACCCAAAAAGATTTCCCGTTCTTCTTTTACTTGTTCGGAGCTTTCCCGTGTAAATCCTTTTATTTTCTTTTCTTTCCTTTGGGGGTCGAGAATACCGTATTGAAAATGTTTAGTGGCTCTCATATGCATGATTGTTTATTTAACTTAGAGCCCATATTACTTTGTCTTCTCTTTTGAGTTGAATGCTTGCAAATTCCAGCTTAGTCCAATGCACGTGCACTATTATACGCATGTGCAAGTGAAAGGCAATAATGATGATATATGATGGACTTATTGAGATGAGAAAAGCTTGTATGAACTCGACCTCTCTTGTTTTTGTAAATATGATGAGTTCATCGTTCCTGATTCAGCTTATTATGAAGTATACATATTTGCAATGACATTTAGAGATTATAGTTACTTGTGTCATGCTTGATTAGCTATGAGTTATAATGGTTTACCTTGCGTGCCAACATGCTATTAGAATAATTATGATGTGGTATGATGGGATGGTATCCTCCTTTGAATGAATTGAGTGACTCGACTTGGCACATGTTCATGCACGTAGTTGAAACAAATCAACATAGCCTTCATGATATTTATGTTCATGGTAGATTATATCCTACTCATGCTTGTACTCGGTGTGAATTAATTTTAATGCATGTTTATGACTGTTGTCGCTCTCTCAGTAGGTCGCTTCCCAGTTTTTTGCTAGCCTTCACCTGTACTAAGCGGGAATACTGCTTGTGCATCCAAACTCCTTAAACCCCAAAGTTGTTCCATATGAGTCCACCATACCTTCCTATATGCGGTATTTACCTGCCGTTCCAAGTAAATTTGTATGTGCCAAACTCCAAACCTTCAAATGAAATTATGTTTTGTATGCTCGAGCAGCTTATGTTTCAACTAGGGCTGTCTATATCTTCCATGCTAGGTGGGTTATTCTCAAGAGAAGTGGACTCCACTCCTCATTCAGGAGAAAGGGCCGGTAACCGGGATGCCCAGTCCCATGATCCAAAAAGATCAAAGCAAATCAAAATAATTGAACAAAACTCCCCCGGGGCTGTTGTTAGTTGGAGGCACTCATTGTTTCGATCAAGCCATGGATTGATGCTTGTTGGTGGTTGGGGGAGTATAAACCTTTACCATTTTGTTTGGGAACTGCCTATAATGCATGTAGTATGGAAGATACATCCATCTCATAGTTGTTGCGTTGACAATGAAAGTATGCCGCTCAAAATGTTATTCAATCTCTATTTCAAAATCGAGCTCTGGTACCTCTACAAATCCCTGCTACCCTCTGCGAAGGGCCTATCTACTTACTTTTATGTTGATTCATCACCCTTCTTATTAAAAAGCACCCGCTGGAGAGCACACTATCATTTGCATTCATTACTATTGGTTTATATTGGGTATGACTTGACTGGATCTCTTTTACCATGAATTACAATGTTTAGTCAGTCCTTGATCTTTAAAGGTGCTCTACATTTATGTTTTGTGGTCTCAGAAAGGTCTAGCGAGATACCATTTTGTTATATCATGTTATGATTGTTTTGAGAAAGTGTTGTCATCCGAGTTTTATTATTATGGCTCGCTAGCTGATTATGCCATTGATATGAGTAATTGTGAGACCTAGGTGTTATTGTGAGTATGGTTAGTTCATAATATTTGCTGAAACCTGAATGCTGGCTTTGCATGTTTACAACAACAAGAGCAAACCGAGTTTGTAAAAGTTTTTCTTTATCACTTTCAGTTTATCAACTGAATTGCTTGAGGATAAGCAAAGGTTTAAGCTTGGGGGAGTTGATACGTCTCCAACGTATCTACTTTTCTAAACACTTTTGCCCTTGTTTTGGACTATAACTTGCATGATTTGAATGAAACTAACCCGGACTGACGTTGTTTTCAGCAGAACTGTCATGATGTTGTTTTATGTGTAGAAAACAAAAGTTCTCGGAATGTCCTAAAAATCCACGGAGGCAGTTTTTGAAAAATATAAAAAATACTGGCGAAAGAATCAAGACCAGGGGGCCCACACCCTGTCCACGAGGGTGGGCGCGCGCCCCCCTGTCTCGTGGGCCCCTTGAGGCTCCGCCGACCTCAACTCCAACTCCATATATTCCGTCTCGTGGAGAAAAAAATCAGAGAGAAAGTTTCATCGCGTCTTATGATACGGAGCCGCCGCCAAGCCCTAATCTCTCTCGGGAGGGCTGATCTGGAGACCGTTCGGGGCTCCGGAGAGGGGGATTCGTCGCCGTCGTCATCATCAACCATCCTCCATCACCAATTTCATGATACTCACCGCCGTGCGTGAGTAATTCCATCGTAGGCTTGCTGGACGGTGATGTGTTGGATGAGATTTACCATGTAATCAAGTTAGTTTTGTTAGGGCACTAGTAGAAAAAGGGTCAAATCTGAGAAACATTAGTACCGGTTTGCATATGAGCCGACACTAATGTGTCCATTAGTGCCGGTTCAAATGACTAGGCGGGAGGAGAGCTTTAGTACTGGTTCATTGCGAATCTTTAGTACCGGTTCGTGCCACGAACTGGTAATAAAGGTGCTAGCCGGGCACCATCATCTTTAGTACCGGTTCGTGACACGAACCGGTACTAAAGAGGTTGTGGCAGGGCTATTTTTAGTCCCATCTCGCTCCCCTAGCAAGATTTTGACCACCTTAAATATGATACTTCTCAAACTATCACAAGCATTTGGTCTTCATTGAACTCTATGTGTAGGATCTGTGGCTGCAACAGGAGTCTTTGCCGGTTCTTAAATCGGTGGTAGATTCCTATTGACAATTTAGATTCTATACAAAAAGATCATTGATGATCAATGTATTTTTTATGTACTTCTCTATAGTAGTAGCGCGTTTTGGCTGAAAGGCGGTACTGATCAATGTATTTTTTCTGCGTTCAGATGCACAATTTAAATATGTTACATCTCAAACTATCACAAGCATTTGGTCTTCATTGAACTCTATGTGTATAATTTGTGGACTCAATATGAGTCTTCACCGGTTTCGGACGAGAACTCATCAGTTACACGGGAACTTCATTTTTTTAACTTATTTGAACTCCAGACTTTTTTTGAGCCGGCATTATGCAGCATTCGAAGCGACGTCATCAATTTCCAGCATGTTCTGACATCATTTGCTGTTTTTCAGTCACCGATTTGTTTAGATCAGAGCTAAATGACCGTGAAAATGAAAATCACAATAAAACAAACTCTGGAAATGTTGAAGGTATCATCATTTCACCCGCATAGCATGTGCAAAAGAGTAGAGAGGGCCACGGCAAAAACTGGACGAACTTCGTGTACAAACTGAACAATCTCTTTCGGAGTATCAGGGTTTCGGATGAGAACTCATCAGCTACACAGGCACTACATTTTTTTAACTTATTTGAACTCCAGACTCTTTTTTGAGCCAGCATTATGCAGCATTTGAAGCGACGTCATCAATTTCCAACACGTTCTGACATCATTTGCTGTTTTTATGTCACCGATTTGTTTAGATCAGAGCTAAATGACCGTGAAAATGAAAATCACTACAAAACGAACTCTGAAAAAGCAGAAAAGAAAATACTATATAAAAAAATTACTCAAAAATAAATAGAAGAAAATAAATAATGCAAAAACGAAAAAAACTATATAAAGCAAAAATATTCACAAAGAAACTAAATACAGCAAAAAAAGTACTCACAAATAAATAGAAGAAAAAAATAAAGCAGAAAAGAAAAAGTATATAAAAAATTACTCAAAAATAAATAGAAGAAAATAAATAATGTAGAAAAGAAAAAAATTATATAAAGCAAAAATATTCACAAAGAAACTAAATACAGCAAAAAAACTACTCAGAAATAAATAGAAGAAAACAAATAAAGCAGAAAAGAAAAAACTATATAAAAAATTACTCAAAAATAAATAGAAGAAAATAAATAATGCAGAAAAGAAAAAAAATATAAAAAATTGTTAGGGCGCTGCCCGGTGGGCCTGCCAGACCTAGGGTGTGCAAATTCAGGCCCAGAAGGGCCAGCAGGCTCACAGGACAGCGCGCCCAAGTTAGGCCCAGAAGCCTGCTATATAGAGGAGTTCGAAAGGGCAGCCGTGGCTGGGTTTATAAACCAGTGCGGCTGGCCTTCGCTCGGTGAGGTGGGACTAAAAATAGCGCACTGCGGGTGGCAGCGCACGACCATTAGTACCGGTTGGTGGCTCCAACCGGTACTAATGTGTTGCCCTTTAGTACCGGTTGGAGCCACCAACCGGTACTAAAGGCCCTCGTTTCCCGCCGCTTGGGCTGGCCAAAATTGGCCTTTAGTACCGGTTGGAGCCTCCAACATGTACTAAAGGCCCCTCCTATATATACTACACTTACAAAAAAACAGTTCCATCGTCGACCACTTCTCCACTTCTCGCGCGACTCGATCTATCACCGACGCCGCGCCGTCGCCCCCGCCGCCCTCAATCGCCGCCCCGCCGCACGTACGTCGTCGTTGTCCCTGCCGCGTCCTCGCCGCCCCCGCCGCCCGTCGTCGCCGTCCCCGTCGTCGCCGCGCTCCCCCGCCGCCCGTCGTCGTCGCCACCCCCGCCGCCCGTCATCGCCGTCCCCGCCGCCCTCGCCGCCCGTCGTCGCCGCCCCCGCCGCCCGTGCGCCCGCTCGATCGTACCCACACACACACATACACACACACATACACACACGCATACACACACACATACACACACACACACACATACACACACACTACACACATGTACGTACACACACACACTACACACACATGTACGTACACACATACACACACACACATATTTTTTTACTTATTTTCTGTTTTCTATTGTTTAGATGAATTAATTAATATAACTAGTTTATTTATAGAATGTTAGAATGTTAATGTTAGATGATTAGAACTAGTTTGTTTTTAGTAAGAAAATTTAGGTATATGAGATTATTTGAACTAGTTGAATTAATATAACTAGTTTATTTTTAGTAAATGTTTAGTTGAACTAGTTGAATTAGTAGAACTAGTTTATTTTTAGTAAGAAAATTTAGGTATATGAGATTATTGAACTAGTTGAATAATAACTAGTTTTTTAGTAGAAATTGGTAATATAACTAGTTTATTTTTAGTAAGAAATTAGGTATATGAGATTATTTGAACTAGTTGAATTAATATAACTAGTTTATTTTTAGTAAATGCTTAGTTGAACTAGTTGAATTAATAGAACTAGTTTATTTTTAGTAAGAAAATTTAGGTATATGAGATTATTTGAACTAATTAAAATTTAGGTATATAAGATTATTTGAACTAATTGAATTAATATAATTAGTTTATTTTTAGTAAAAAAAATTAGGTATATGAGATTATTTGAACTAATTGAATTAATATAACTAGTTTATTTTTAGTAAATGCTTAATTGAACTAGTTGAATTAATAGAACTAGTTTATTTTTAGTAAGAAAATTTAGGTATATGAGATTATTTGAACTAATTAAAATTTAGGTATATGAGATTATTTGAATTAATATAACTAGATTATTTGATACAGTAAGTCACAACGACAAGTCTGTTTTCGTAATTAAGCATGACCTATATATGCTTCATTTGCCTGACATATAATTTTTAATTTTCACTATTCTACTAGCGCATCCCCTGCCATGCAAGAATTTTTGTCTTGGATAAGATAGATTTCAATGCTATGGAAACTATGGAGGTAAAGAGAGTTTACCTGAAAACTGAGCATGGTTATACTTTCAACATCAAAGCATATAATGCAAACACGTACACCTATTTTGAATGCAAAACTTGGTAAGCACTATGCAAGGCTTATGCATTTGAGCCTGATATGGTTATCACCTTCGATATTCGTCTAGAAGATGATATTGAAGGTAATAGAGACATATGGGTCGATGTGCAGACGCCCCTAGTTCTACCATTATGTGAGTTCTTCTCAACTATATTTTTGTCTTTGATATTGCTTATTCAATAATAATTGACAACTAATTTCTATTGACAGCTTATTTCCATTCAAGCAAACATGTTCGGCGCTTGGTAGACAGGACCTACTACTGTCTCGGAGCTGAACTAAACTGCGAGGAGATAAGTCATTATGTTTCATGGCTTGAGGATCTTCATACTGTCAAGACAAATTTTCTTCCTGGACTTAGAAATGTTAATACTCAAAACGTGCGACCAATAGTGATCGTATTGAACTACGGTCACATCTATTTAGAAATGATGGTAAGATTTTTACTATTTGTCCTCAATGCATCTTTTGCATACATAATTTTTTTGCTAAACTTTCATTGATAAGTATATTCATTAAGTACTATACGATGTTCTTCAACAGGGACTCCCGATGACAGTTGTGCCTCAGGGGATCGAGACTAAAGGTCGCATGTCAATTGTTAGCTTACGGCCAAGATATCCTGCATTGCACATGAGTGCATTCAGGATTTCTAGAAGCGATGAATGCTTAATAGTGAAAGATTGGAGGAAAATTGTTAACGATCACAGAGATGTACTAGGGGGCAGCAATGAGAAGCGCAGCCCACGATTAGGAGACAGGTTCATCTGCATGCTCCAGTATGATGAATCAGGAGAGCTATACATGGTATATGCTATTTTACTTGACAGAGAGCAGCAGGAGTGATTTAGCTAGTTCATGCTCTTAGTACTTGTCCTTTCATGTCCGTGTTCTTCGTTTTGAACTTAATCTCAAAGAGTGATTTGCTTTTGTGGTGTTATATATGAACGCTTATAATATCATGACAATCATGTTGAACTCGATGATTTTTTTGCTTCTGGTACAAGTGAATGTTTCTTCTTTAAGCTAGTGTTGGTGGTGATTAGATAGCGGTAATGACTATGATGATTAAATAGTAATAATGACGACTACGATAATTTTTAGCTAGCTAGCTAGAGTATATATATGCTCATGTGATATGATGCAAGAGTTTTTATATTAATATGATGATATGATGATGAGTTATTATATCATTTAATGAAAGAAACCACAGATTAGTTTCAGCTGGATGGATCCTACCTAAGTGATCACCTAATTAGGTGATCAAGTATAATATGGATATGGCATATACTTGATCACTTAGCTAGTAGCTAGATCCAATGCATCCAGTCAAAACTAATCTGTGGTGCTTTCACCTAATGATTTAACAACTCATTATAATGTAAAATAATCACTAAATTAAATTGAAAACACAAAATTTAAGGAAAATTTAAAAAACGCCCAAACATTTAGTACCGGTTGGTGTTACCAACTGGTACTAAAGCCCTACGCGCACCCGAGCCTGGCTCGTGCCACGTGGTGGCGCTTTAGCGCCGGTTCGTGACGAACCGGTACTAAAGGGGGGACCTTTAGTCCCCACTCTTTAGTGCCGGTTGGCGAACCGGCACTAAAGGCCGTCACGAACCGGCACTAAAGGCCGGTTCTGCACTAGTGGGGTTTGATCCCTAGTATCCACTATGTTTTGAGATTGATGTTGCTATGACTTTGCTATGCTTAATGCTTGTCACTAGGGCCCGAGTGCCATGATTTCAGATCTGAACCTATTATGTTTTCATGAATATATGTGTGTTCTTGATCCTATCTTGCAAGTCTATAGTCACCTATTATGTGTTATGATCCGACAACCCCGAAGTGACAATAATCGGGATACTTCTCTGTGATGACCGTAGTTTGAGGAGTTCATGTATTCACTATGTGCTAATGCTTTGTTCTGGTTCTCTATTAAAAGGAGGCATTAATATCCCTTAGTTTTCGTTAGGACCCCGCTGCCACGGGAGGGTAGGACAAAAGATGTCATGCAAGTTCTTTTTCATAAGCGCGTATGACTATTTACGGAATACATGCCTACATTACATTGATGAACTGGAGCTAGTTCTGTGTCACCCTATGTTATAGCTATTACATGAGGAATCGCATCCGACATAATTATCCATCACAGATCCATTGCCTACGAGATTTTCAAATCTTCTGCTTCTCTTATTTACTTTTCCGTTGCTATTGTTACAATCACTACAAAACCTAAAAATATTACTTTTGCTACTGTTATCTTTATTATCATACTACTTTGCTACTAAATACTTTGTTGCAGAAACTAAGTTATCCAGGTGTGGTTGAATTGACAACTCAACTGCTAATACTCAAGAATATTCTTTGGCTCCCGTTGTGTCGAATCAATAAATTTGGGTTGAATACTTTACCCTCGAAAGCTGTTGCGATTCCCTACACTTGTGGGTTATCAGATACCAGGTACTATCTCTATGACTCCGATTTCGAGACCACAACATTCAAATATCGAGAGAGTTTCTGAGCTCATTGATTCAGAAAATTGGTCCTGGAGACAAGATGTTGTTAGGGAGACCTTTATTGCCCCTGATGCCGATGCCATCCTCAATATTCCTATTCGGCAGGGGGGCGGGGAGGATTCCTTTGCTTGGGCTTTTGAAAAATCTAGCAAGTACACTGTGAAGACGGCGTACCGCGCTCTTATGACTCAAAACGAGCGTTTTGCTCTAGAGGAAGGGACGGCTACCGGGACCTCAGGGAACGATCAACAGTTGTGGAAGGCCTTATGGAATCTCAATGTTATTCCCAAAGTGCGAGTGTTTTTGTGGAGAGTTCTTTGCGGCATTCTCCCAGATGAAAGTACTCTCAAATATCGACATATTGCAGTCATAGATCGCTGCAAAGTGTGCATGGCTATGGGTGAGGATCTGAAGCATGCACTGATCCACTGCGTGCATGCTCGCCGGTTCTGGGACGAGGCGTATGCGTGGTTCGGTCTCCGGCTCCCTCGACTCCATCCAGACTCATGGGTGAGAGATATCATATGTGACCCTCGAGCTAAAATCACAACAATCATGTGGTCTATTTGGCACTCCCGAAACCGCATCAAGCATGGGGAAGAAGGACGTGATCCTACAACCACTATTCGTTCTACCAAGAAGGTCTTTGCTCTCATGGATCTTCCGTGCAAGGCAGCTGCGATTCTGTCAGGCTTCGGTTGGCGACCCCCTGAAGAGGGGGTGGTTAAAATCACCATGGATGGTGCGCTCAACTTTGAAGATGGTCGAGGCATGGTAGGAGGTGTCTCTTGATCACCCATTGCTCTACTGGGCTTATGGTGCAAGCCGTATACGGGGATTTCGGATCCTCTCATCATTGAAGCTTTTTCTCTGTGAGATGGTGTTCGCTTCGCTGCAATAAGAGGACTCTCGCATGTGATCATGGAAGTGGATTGCCTGGAGCTGGTGATGCTCTAGAAAACCCGCCACAACACCTATTTAGTTGTGGCCCCTATCTTGTTAGAAAGAGCTTAGTGTTAACTTTGTTTTATTTGATATTCAGCATGTAAACCGGTCAGCAAATTTACCAACACATTTTTGTGCAAAACATGCATGCACCTTGAATGTGACGAACTGTTGGCTAGAAAACACTCCTAGCTTCCTCGTGACCAACCTATTGGCTGACTGTCCGGAGAATGCTTTAGTTTGAATAAAGCTCTCTAATTTGCCCGCAAAAAATGGCAACTATGGTTGTTTGAAATGAAATATGGAGTATGATTGGCAGATGTTGGGCAACTCATCAAATTAGGTATCCGATGGTCACAGATGCTCTAAGATTTGGATTAGTGTTCCGCCAGTTTGTAATTTGAACTTGTTAAACTCGGGTTGTGGTGCAGTTGAAAAAATAAAGCAGCATTTTCACACACACACACACACACACACACACACACAGTTGCATGTGTCACCTCCAACCCCCTTTCGTCATGCGTCGGGTTTGACTCAGTCAGTCACAAGCGGAGTCCACCTATACAGATAGTATCTGACGGTTTATGAAATCCCGGGGCACAAAGGGGCGGCCGCATCCACCACGTCAACCAGACCCTCCTTCCTTTTGCCAGATATATATCGTCAAACTGCGCCGCACCCTTCCCACCGCCTTAACTCTGCCGCAACTTCTTGGTCTTCTCTGTTTCAACAAAAAACGTCTCCTCCTCCTCCTCCTCCACCAAGCACAAGCAGAGCAATGGAGAAAAGGCGAACGAGGTGTCTCCCCAAGCGGAGCAAAGGTGCCCCTCCCTCCCTCCAAATCCCGATTTACCGATGCGAGATTTTCCACTTCTTCATCTCGCTGTTGCACGCCTCTATTTTGCTCGTCGTGATCATTGACGGTGTTCCCCTCTTTGATTCGGTTGGTTGCTATTTTTTGTGAATCTCTTGGATTGTTGTCGGGCCAATCAGACCACAAGGAGGGCGCCAAGGGTCACGTCGAGGAGGTGAAGTCGGTGGAGGGCATCCCGAGCGTGATCGCCTTCTCCACCGATGGCTCGCTCCTGGCCACTGGCTCGGTGCTCGGCACCATCACGGACCCTTCGATACACATTCTGCAGACCACCCTAGGGTTCGCGTAGAAAATTATACATCATCGTACAACCTGTGGTGTCGTTCAATTTTGCGGAAGCGTTCAGTCGGGTGAGTTTGTCCAATGCTCTGCAGGCGGGCTCTCTGTCAGGGCTGATAGCCGGTGTGGAAAGCGGCGAAGTTCTCGTACAGGACCCATACAAACATATCAGGTATAATGAGTTCAGGGCCTGTCCAAACATATTTTGGGCCCTGTGGCAAATAAAAAACACCTATATTTTTATGCTAAACTTTTATATCCGTCTAAACATATTATTTCATTAGACTATAACCTAAACAAGTATGATGTTTTGCAGTTAGTTGGCATAGTTAATCACACAACAATATTGCTAAATATTAATTATTGTATTCTTTGTCATACGGTTGTGACGCACATCAACAAAACAATTATGCTAAATTTACTTATTTACCTTCACAAAATTCATAATTTGACGATTTGCATAAATTATATATATTTAGCACATGTGTGGGCTTGTGCGTCCATGTTTATTTTAATATCGTAGATATCATGATAGAGCTTCCTAAAGCATATTGTCTAACAAAAAACTTCAAAGTGGTTTCTAGTGTATTATTAGGTAAGTACTCCGTCCGTTTCTAAATATATGACATTTTATGCTTTTAGAGATTTCAATATGGGTTACATATGGATGTATATAGACATGTTTTAGAGTTTAGATTCACTCATTTTGTTCCATATATAGTCTACATTGGAATCGCTAAAAAGGCTTATATTTAGGAATGGAGGGAGTATATCTCTAGATATTTATAGAGTATATAGTAGTTGGCAACCAAATCTTGCAAATTAAGTTCAATTTAAATTGACAATATGTTCTTGCTCTTTACGTGATAGTTGATAGTGAAGTAGCATTGCTTATAGTAATCACTTGTGCAAAGATAAAAATGTCCAATGTTTTCATGTGCTGAATGATGATGCTAGTTCCTGCTGGTAGACTGAAAATTGTCCAATGTTTAACAACATCATTTTTGTTTCCGCGTATTGATAAGATGTGCTTGATGTTGCAAAATCTTTAGTCATTAGTTCATGAATAGTAATCAGTACTGAACACTGTTCGGTGACATAATTTAGTCGACTTAAAGCTTGAACAATGTGAATAACCATGAATTTACATAGACTTTTGCAAAATGTACAGTCCAGCTCCATATATGATTCTCTCTGCCTTCCACAACAATACTATCATCAAGTTTACACTCCCTTGCGCAAAATAAGCAACTACTCTCTTCATCCCGACAGTGTCAAAAAATGCCTTATATTATGGGACGGAGGGTATATGTGTACCTAACATTGCCGGTTCTGAACAGCAAAGATCTCATATCAAGGTTTTGAGCACTTTTAGAGGGTGCAGAATTTCCAGTCGTATTTTGAGTTTGGCCAAAGCTATCTCTTCTATTTTGTTTTTTTATTTTCTCTGATTTTCCCTATTTGGCAAGGATATGGACATTCTTCACCCGGATGAATACAGATGCAAGCCCTAGCTCTCATGGGAGAGCGCCCCATCGCAGGAGTCACCGGCGAGCCGAACCTTGTTTGACAAGATGGTTGGCAATCTCGAGGCAGCAGAACTGGATGGCCTTGACAGGGACACACCGGTTACCCGGTTTGCGAAACGCGTTGGCTCGGTATGCATCAGTAAATTCAAATCTTATTTGTAGGTACGATCACAGGCCACACACTTCGATCAATAATTGACATGCCGTGGATGTCCAATTGTTTGTTCTGGCAGGTGCATGGTCTATCGTTCAGCCTCAGTTCACCAAATCTGCTCGGGATCTGAATAAAGCGTTGGCAGAAATGATTCCCATGTGGGAAGCAAGTTATATACAGTTTTGTAGTTTGGATATTTTCATACTAAACTTCTATATTCATCTAAACATATTATTTCATTAGACTATAACCTAAACAAGTATGATGTTTTGCACTTAGTTGGCATAGTTAATCACACAAGTATGATGTTTTGCACTTAGTTGGCATAGTTAATCACACAACAACATTGCTAAATATTAGTTATTGTATTCTTTGTCATACGGTTGTGACGTACATCAACAAAACAATTATGCCAAATTTAAGTTATTTATCTTAACAAAATTCATATTTTGAGGATTTGCATAAATTATATACTTATATATAATTTAGCACATGTGTGGGTTTGTGCGTCCATGTTTATTTTAATATCGTCAAATATCATGATAGAGCTTCCTAAAGCATATTGTCTAACAAAAAACTTAAAAGTGGTTTCTAGTGTATTATTAGATAAGTACTCCCTCTGTTTCTAAATATATGACCTTTTAGGCTTTTAGGGATTTTCATACGGGCTACATATGGATGTATATACACGTATTTTATAGTGTAGATTCACTCATTTTGATCTATATATAGTCCACATTGAAATCTCTAAAAAGGCTTATATTTAGGAACAAAGGGAGTATATCTCTAGAAATTTATAGAGTATATAGTAGTGGGCAAACGAATCTTGCAAATTAAGTTCAATAATGAATTGACAACTGAAGTAGCATCGTTTATAGTAATCACTTGTGCAAAGATAAAATTGTCCAATGTTTCATGTGTTGAATGATGATGCTAGTTCATGCCGGTAGACTAAAAATTGTCCAATGTTGAACAACATCATTTTTGTTTCCGCGTATTGATAAGATGTGCTTGATGTTGCAAAATGTTTAGTCATTAGTTCACGAATAGTAATCAGTACTGAACACTGTCCAGTGACATAATTCAGTGGACTTAAATCTCGAACAATGTGAATAACCATGAATTTATATAGACTTTTGCAAAATGTATAGTCCAGCTTCATATATGATTCTCTCTGCCTTCAACAATAATACTATCATCAAGTTTAGACTCCCTTGTGCAAAATAAACAGCTACTCCCTTGGTCCCTTAGTCCCGACAGTGTCCTGGGATGGAGAGAGTATATGTTTATGTAGCATTGACGGTTCTAAACAGCAGAGATCTCATATCAAGGTTTTGAGCACTTTTGGAGAGTGCAAAATTTCCAATCGTATTTTGAGGTTTGCCAAAGTTATCTATTCTTTTTTTTAGAAAAGGAGGAAGACCCTCGGCCTCTCCATCTGTGCGATGCATGCAGCCACTTTATTAGAGCATCTCTAGCCGACCTTGTATATCCCGCACAACTATAAAATAACCGTCAGTTTTTAGTTTCGGCCGGAAAAAATAGCCCAAACAAACCCCTTATACACCTTCAACCTTTAAATTTTTTAAGGAGTGCGGTAAAAAACTTCTCCTGATCCGCAAAACCACAGTTTTCGCGTCCATTTCTACGATGTCATGTATCAAAAAAGCAGCTGGCAGGAGTCTAATTTCCACGGAAACTTCCACGTCCGCCATTCGTGTCCGCCGTCTGCGCTGCCCCGGACACCGCCCCGCCCGTCCCTAGACGCCGGCAGCCTGTCCAGGTCCACCATCCGCGCCGCCCTGGTCCCTTGACCGCCGACCGTCCGCCCCAGCCGCGTCTCTTGCTACAGAGACGGGGGAGCTAGCTAGCTAGCTCGCTCCTGGATCGATTCAAGCTGAGCTAGCTAGCTAGCTCGCTCCTGGATGGACTCTAGCTGAGCTAGCTAGCTCGAGCTACCCGACGGAGGAGCTAGCTAGCTCTGGATTAGCCGCTTCGAGCACTTCGTATTTGGTCGTCTGCGGCTCCGTTTTTGGCTGCTTCGTGCGTTATCCGTCAGTTTCGCCGGAGCAAGCTAGCTGATCATGGACATGAAAAAGAGGAATAAAAAGATATGGGAAAGAATATAAGTGAATATTTGGTTTTACAGTTTAAGTTTGAGGGGTCGGTTTTCCCCGAACTGTAAACGCGTTACAAGGGTCCGCATTATAAGGGGTCTGCTAGAGATGCTCTTAATTATTCACAGAGTCCTTACAAAATAGTACATCAATACGTCTGAAGCAACCATCTTTGCAACATCCGTCGCTACTCATATCCACTTGATGAAGGGTCGCCGATAGTCCAAGGCGAATACCAAACAGACCTCGCATCATAGCCTAACATCTAAAACCAGAGGGCCCAACCAAGCCACATTGCCAGGTCTGGGGCACACACCGGTTGGGTGCACTCTCAGAGGCCGCCACATACGTCTTTCACCGATCCATCTTCAGAGTTGTACTGATGCATCGACCTTGCCAGGCCTAGCTGACATCGACGTCATACAACGCCACAATCATGTGCTCATCCATCATCAGCGCCCACCGCCGAGACCCCGCTGCTCCTGCCACCGAGACCCACCGTTGCCGACATGCCAGATGCCACTCTCCTCCTCCTTCGCGAACACCACCTACTACCACTGGTCCCATCGCCTTCGCCCGCAGTTCCTCTAACCGAGCACCAAAACGCCACAGGCGGCGCCTACAAGAAGGGCACGACACACGCAGTGCCATCACCGCCCAATCTAAGGAGATTTTGGATCTTCACCTGGGCATGGGGTAGGGTGGAGGGCAGGGCCTTGGTCGCCATGCCTACCGAGGCCACCGCCCCAGGTCCAGATTCCTCCGCAATGACCGAAGCGACGAGATCCGCCGTCGCATGGCCCACACCATCGCCCGAGCCCGCCGCCACTAGGAGCCGCTATGTTGCCGGAAGACCCACACCCCATGGATCTGGGCGCTCATGCACCGCCGCAAGCCAGCCGCCATGGGGAGGACCGTACCCCACGGATCTAGATACCCGCGCCATCCGCGGATCCGGGGGAAGGAGGAGGGCCCTCCGTCGCCGCCATCGCACGCACGGCCTTTGCCACACCGACCGCCGGCAGCGAAGGAGGGGGAGGTGAGCGATGTGGGAGGACTAGGCGGCGGCGGCTGAGACCTCCCGTATCAACCGCGAGGGGCGACGCGAGAGGTAGTCACGATGGATTCCCATTGAATTGCAACCTTAAAAATCGGGAAAAATTTCACTTCTCCGGCCTCTGCACCAACTAGGGATGCATACGGCCTTTTAAGTATGAGTACTAGAATTTTTAATCTCGGTGACGCACCGAGCCTAGTCGTCCTCAGTAAATGCGTGAGTACCAAGTGTTAGTTTTTTACATCCACTCTCCAACCAATTGAGCCAGGCTCACTCTCTATTTGGTTCTTTTTTTATTTCCTCTGATTTTTCCTATTTGGCAGGGATATGGATGTTCTTCACCTAGATGAGTACAGATACCAGCCCTGGCTCTCATGGGAGAGTGCCCCGTCGCAGGAGTCACCAGCGAGCCAACCCTTATTTGACAAGATGGCCGGCAATCTCGCGGCAGCAGAACTGTACAGCCGTTTTTTTGTGGGTGAGAACTGGACGGCCTTGACAAGGGCACGCCGGTTGCCCGGTTTGCGAAACACGTTGGCTCGGTTTGCACCAGTAAATTCTAATCTAATTTGTAGCTACGGTTGCAGACCGCGCACTTCAATCAATAACTGACACGCCGTAGAAAAAAGTATTGTTGTAAACTTAGCCCAGTTCTTTTGCCAGAATATGGGGATTCTCCCAGAATCCGACCCCTACCCAGCTTCTCCCAGAATCTTTCAGTCCCCATTTGTTTTACAATCATGTCTAATTAGACCCTAACTAGATAGGATTGTAAAACAAATGAGGTTCAAAGATTCTGGGAGAAGTTGGGGAGGGGTCGGATTCTGGGAGAATCTCCAGATTCTGGCAAAAGAACTGGGCCTTATTTTGACTTTCAATTATATGATTTTGTGGTACAATACTCGCAACGGAGTGAACATTACACGATAATTTCCACAAAATTACACTATTGTAAACTTATTTTGACTATGAATTCAATTATATAATTTTGTGGTACAAACCCTACAATTTATTGGTTAAATTGATAATCACGTACTGAATACATATTTGTTATTTTAAATAGTGTGGGCGAGTATCTACGAAAGTGCTCCCGCAAAAAGAAAATGTACTTGGCCCCGCTGATGCAAACATACTGGCAATCAGGGTAAGATACATAGTGGGAGGAATCCAGCCTCCTTGGAGTTTAGCGATTCCTGGCCGTTGGATGCTTTGTTTGATGCGTTATAGGCTGTTCGATCACGAGATGAAGGGATCTGAAACGTCGGATCGAAAAGAGGCACTGTAGATCGAAACAGTGTAAAGTTTTTGTGCCACCGCCTGTTATTCCTGTGCCCCGCCGAGGGCATTTTTGGTATTTCACCTGGTTGGAAAAGTGCCTGATAGCACTAGGGCGAGAGAGGCTAAGAGCGAGCTGGGTCGTTCCCCTCGAGCCCACTCTCCCTTCCTCCCCGCCGCCGCCAGCCATCCTCCCCGTCCCGCGCCTTCTCCTTCCCATCGCCCCTCCCTGCCGCAGAAGCAGCAGTCCCCGCCCGTCGCCCAAGAGCCGAAGCCCGCCACCAAGCAGCCGCCCCCTCTCCTCTTCCTCCCACCTCACATATCTCTCTCCATCCAAACCCTAGCCCCGCACCGGCCTTCCTGCCCTGCCGCCGTCATCTCCTTCGCCCGGTTGGCCGCCCCGCACCGCACGAGGTGGGATGCGAGGAGGCAGGCGAGTGGGTGCAGGGGAGCAGGCAGGAAGGAGCAGCGGAGATGCGCGGAAGAGCAGGATAGCTACACGACAGAGCTGAACGGGACCTCAGGCGGAACCGCGGAACTGCGTGGTTGTGCCGGGAGCGCGGGCGGATAACTAGAGACGACGAGGAGGGCTTCTACGGCGTACTTCAGCTCCAGTGAGGCTCCTGTAAGTCCCTCCACTCATCCACATCCCATCGTATTTTCCTCACCCCATCCTATCTCCCTCCCAGATCCCCACCGCGCAGCTCTGTAGCTCGCTCAGGCACCTGAACACCGACGCCATAGAGGATGCTGCTCCACCCCTGCTCCGGTCCGTGCCCCCGACGCCATGGAGGACGCCCCTCCACCCCTGCTCTAGCCTGAAGGTACTCCACAACTGCTCCATCTCAGTTTTGGTCAAAACTGAATGTTGAATGGTCCTGCTGCATTAAGCTGCTGTTTCACAATTTAAAACTGAGTTTTTAAAACTCTGTTATGTACTATGGTCTCTTTGTTTTGTAAATCTGTTGTAATCATTTATGTTGTGGAGTAAGTTTTAAACAAATTCAGTAGAGTTCTGAACTATTAAGTTCTGACCATTGCATCAGTAAGTTTTAAACAAATTCAGTAGTTTTAAACAAATTACTAGATCATTGAGTTCTGAACCATTCCAAATTCTTAATTTTTTGATCGACAACGACGGCTCCTCCTCTTCCAAGTCTAGCCCATCGACGACGACGGCTCTAAAATGAACATGTATGCACAAGTGCCCCTCCTTCTCCAAGTCTGCAGTTTGATACAGTACAAGTCTGCAAGTGCTCTGCAATTCTATTTTTATACCTTGTATGGTGCAATACAGTGAGCAACCTTTATATACTCTTAAGTATATGTACTGTGATTTTTCATTGTTTGTTCAGTCATGCACGTGGCTCTAAATTAGGTGATTCGTTCGCCAGTCTAAATCTGTAATATGGCTGCACGTTGTAATCTTGGCAGGTTTGACTGTTTAAGTAAGCAAGTCCTTGCTATAAAGTTGTTGGATGTATATTCTTTTATATGCAAAATGTGAATTCAGCACAGCGAATCTTATGATTTGTACTTCTGATTGAGGAAGCAAAAATGTCAGTGCTAACCAATTATTTCCCATGTAGTGTTATCTGTGAATGGAGAGACAAAAACTGTAATGCAGGAGATAACTCATGGTGCCTGCAACTATCTCCTAAAACCCGTTAGCATCGAGGAGCTTAGGAATATCTGGCAGCATGTTGTTTGGTCCGTTGAACTACATAGAAAATTCATCTCTGCTGTCAACCATCTTGGAATTGACAGTAAGAACTTACCAGTACCTTCCTTCTCAGTAGCTACTTTTTTCTGAAGTAACTTCTTTTCTCACTATTCTTTCATGTTTATGCAGAAGGTGTGCCGAAAAGGATACTTGACCTCATGAATGTTGAAAAACTCACTAGGGAAAATGTTGCAAGTCGTCTACAGGCAAGCCACTTACTTAACTTTCTTGTAGTTATCAGCAGATCAGTACCATGTGTGTTTCATACTTGCCGAACTTTATCTATACTGCAGCCAACAGCTAGGCATTCAGAGATAATAGTGCTTAGAAGTTGTAACTAGAGATAACTTTTGCTGTGTGTGGCTCTACACATTATATATTCTGCAACTTCTGTTAAGTTTTTTTAAGAAAACGCAAAGGACCTTTGCATTTCATTTCATTGAAAAGAGAGTGGAAATGATACGGGTTTCTAGCAACAACAAAAGTGACATGCCATATCTAAGGATCTTACTCCATGGGGTATCCACCAACCGTCTGAGGTTTCACAAGGAAATGAGTTTCTTGCATTCTCATGTTAAAAAGAATTATAAAGAAACCAAGCAGAATATGTTGTCAACCTATATCAAGGTTTGCCGAAAGTTATCAACTTCGGCTTTGTATCCTGCATTTCTGTTTGTGAAAGAAATCCAATTGGAATTTGTCTGTTGTCGTTCTCATGTACTTTTTTTGTTGCTTATATATATTTCAACCACTTATGTTGTCTCTAAATCATTTTTGACGACTCAGGTTGACCACACTTTATATCATGTTGGACCACCTTGGAATTTGTAGATACTTTTATCGTCGAAGGATGTACTCACAGAACAAAATGAGTGGATTGTGCTGTTCTACTCTTCTGTCCATAGCAGTGGGATATGTTTTCTGCACTGCGCGGCTACCCTCTAATGTATGTTTCCTGCACTGTGCGGCTACCCTCTAATGCACTACTCAACCTTCAGTCTCTTTCTGTACAATGACTTGATCTAATTACTATGAATGACCTGTGAGTGTCTTGCTTTGTATATAAATGACTTGCTCTATTTTCGATCTATCAGACTCTGTGTTTTTGGTCCATTCGTTTTTGCCAAAGTTATGCGTCGAGCATTGAGCTACTCTATGAAATTTCTTGGATCTGTTTAGGTCGCGATGGCTGACGAAGAGATCTAGGTTCATGGCTCGCTAGGTTCAGCTGGTTCCACTAACAGCCATCTCCGAGCACTTGCATAGGTCAGCTGATATACATCGCGTCCCCTCTTTGGTTTTACTGGACTGCTGCAAAAAAATGATCAGTGTGACTCCGCAATTTTTGTAATCAAAGGAAGTACTCACAGATGTAAACACTGATATAGGGTTTGTAGATGCTTAGAGATAGCAGTAAATGAGTAGTAATATTTTGATCCAGACAGTATGATGATTTAAACTCTGTTTTTTATATGACCTTCATGTAGTTAATTGCTTTGTTGTCACTATTGATGCTGCATGATTTGTTCAGAGAGAGTTGCCAACTGAGCTTATATTTTTGTTAACTTACTGAATGATAACCAGACTCACCTTTGCATATTGTAGGCCATGTAGAATACTAAAATAATTTTAATTTTATCTTTTATATTCTTTTATGTTAAAGAGGCTACACTGTATCCAGGTCATTGTATATTATCCAGAGTGATTCTCCTTCATATAGACCCAATTATGTTCTCTCTGTCCATGAGACGCACTGTTTGAACAGTTTGCCTAACAAGATATGTCCTTTAGCAGATATGTGTGTCACAACATGCAAGCAAATCAAATGAAGGAGTGTGGACAAAGTTATATATCGGGCAAATCAGATGAAGGCGTGTGGACAAAGTTATATATCCAATAGTCAATCATGTAGTTTACTATTGTGCAGTATGAAAAACAGTGTACATAAGTTATCTGGGACTAATACTATGGCCTGCTTTTGGTTTCTATCATACCAAACCTTGCTTAGGTATTTCATGTCACATTGCATAACAAATGCGCCGATGCATGTAGATATGGCCATTTTTGTAGATATTTTACGGGGTGATTACTGTAGTGAGTATCTACCATCGCCTACTCTTTGAGTAATATCAGATATATTTCCATCCTGGGGTATATTGAGTAGTACCACATGTTAATAGAAAAAGAGCGATATCAAGGTTTTGATCATTGAGTTTTTTTTTGATTAATTCCTTCATATACTCTCTGCATTTCCATCTTTAATAGACAAACGCATGTGGGAGTTGGGTTTCGGCAACTGCAAGTAGCACCTCTTTGATTAAGTTGTCCCGTTACATGTGCTAAACTTGCTATCCTACTAATGCATCATGCGGCTTGATCTCCACTGCTTGGTCATATTAGTTGGACCGGCACCCTCGCGCCAAGGCGCGTTGCCGATCTAGTGGGGTATGAAGACTAGGTTGATACGACGAACATTAGCGTGGCACAGATTAAAGCCGACGGAGAGTGCAACTAGAGCGGAGCATTGAGCGAGTGGACAAAGATCATCGGGGTTGTCACATCGAAGGAGCACCGTCTTGGTATGCAGGTCCTTAACAAAAAGACCAACAAGGTCAAATTTGGCTGTAACAGGATTTTGGCGATTGAGAGCACTAACATATACAAAATTAGTGATTAAATGCGGTGAAGCATGGTTGTGTGCATTGCTCGATGTGGAGGCCTGGGTTTATCCTCCTTTTCAAAAAAAAATGCGGTGAAACTAGAACATCATAAGGGCGAAGTGGAACATCAGAGAAAGGGATTGAGAGAGTGCCAGTGAAATTAGATGATGAGATAGTTTTGAGTAAATTGTAAAAAACCATCACAACTGTGCAAAAGTCATCAAACACCCATAAAAATGCATGTTTTCTGGTGGGTTTTTTTTAAAGCATTGAAAACTTCGACCCAATTGTGGTGGTTTCTTGCAGTTTACTCGATAGGTTTTGTCCTAGTACTAGTTGTAATAGTGGGAGGATGCATACACTAC
The DNA here is from genome assembly GCF_018294505.1 of Triticum aestivum. Taxonomy (NCBI): domain Eukaryota; kingdom Viridiplantae; phylum Streptophyta; class Magnoliopsida; order Poales; family Poaceae; genus Triticum; species Triticum aestivum. Next base: position 123,660,925 of record NC_057810.1, on the reverse strand, counting down.
CTTTACTCGATCGACATGTCGGTGGAATGTGCGAGATTCCCGGCGCTGGTGAGTCGTGCCGTCCAGCTTGTACCTCCACCGGCCCTCCGGCGAGCACCGCGTGCTCTGCTTCCCGACTTTGAGTAACGTGTTCGACATGAGCGGGACACTCGCCGTGTCGGCACTGGCCGAGTGGCCGTACGTGGACGTCTGGTCCCTCGATGACGACGGTGAGAGGCGGTCGCACCTCGTCCTCGTCGAGCCGCCTGCCGCGGCGACGGGACCTTTCGGCGTCAAGGTTGGAGCGGCCGTGGCCACGCTCCAAGGGGATGTGCTCGTCATCTTTGCCATCGGCGACATGCTGACACTCTGCGGCGGTGTGCGTGGTTGGTCGCGGCAATGGCAGCGGCAGCGAGTGGTGCTGCGTCCATAGGGATAGCCTCACGCCGGCCACGATCGACGGCCTGCTCTGCTCCAAGCTTCAGTGACCAACTGGAGGGCGAATTCGTTGCAGTTCCCTACTCCTTGTCGCCTCGGTATCTCTCTCTCACTGTATTCGCTAATCAGTTCAACACACGAGAGGTTTGCACAACGTAAATGTCTGCTGCTTTTCTGCTTTCTTCTCCTTTTATTCCTTAACAGAAAACGATCGTGCCGCGGTTCCAGCTCCTACTGAATCGTGCCATCCCACGATCGAGCACTTGGTCCACGGCGCCCTACAAGCTCTCCACGGATCACACAGACCGCGTCTCGTGGGAGCTGGCATCTAACTAACCTGACGAAACAAGCTAGCTGGATTTAACTAAAGAAAAGAACTACTCTGCTAAACTGCTAGCAAGAACTAGCTTATTGTGCAACAAGCTCCCCTAAACTAGGTTTGGTTGCATCTGACGACTCCCAATCCATCACGCATCTCCTAGAAATGAATCCGACCGAGCGCCTTGGTGAGAATGTCAGCGAGCTGGTCACCTGTGCGGACGTACTGAACATCAATGATACCGTCCTCGACGCACTGTCTGATGAAGTGGTAGAGCAGCTCGATGTGTTTGCTTCTGTCATGGAAGACATGATTCTTGCTCAGCGCTATCGCTGGCCTATTGTCGATGCAGAGCTTGGTGGCACCGTCGACGCGCCCGAGCAGCTCTCCGAGCAGCCGCCTGAGCCAGATGCCCTGGCACGCAGCTCCTGCTGCGGCGACATACTCCACCTCGCATGAGGAGAACACGACGATCTTCCGCTTGGCTGATTGCCACGACACCGGGCTGCCTCCGAGGAAGAGGATGGTGCTGCTGGTGCTCTTGCGATCATCCACGTCCCCGCCCAGGTCTGAGTCGCTGTATCCGACGAGTTCCGCGCCACGTGCCTGCCGAGCGTAGCAGCATCCCAGCTGACATGTGCCAGCGATGTAACCTCAGCAGCTGCTTGACGGCGCCCCAGTGCTTGCTCGTCGGCGCCTCCATGAAACGGATAACATACCCAAAAGCATAGGTGATGTCAGGTTGCGTGTGGGTGAGGTAGCGGACACTGCCCACCACACTCCTGAAGTGCGTGGTGTCCACGGGCTCCCCGGTCCCCTTCCGGCTAAGCTTGAGGCGTGGCTGCATCGGTGTGGCCACGGGGTGGCAGTCATCCATGCCGGCCTTCTCCAGGAGTTTGCCGGCGTACGAGGACTGCGTGATGGTGATCAGCCCAGGCCTCTGGTCCACTTCTATGCCCAAGTAGTAGTTCAGCAATCCCAGATCGCTCATCTTGAAGAGCGTCATCATCTCCTATTTGAACTTGGTGATCGCCGCCGTGGACGCACCGGTGATGATGAGATCGTCCACGTACATGCCAACGAGGAGACGACCACCCACACCAGTCTGTGTGTAGACCGCGTGCTCGGACGGGCACTTCTCGAAGCCGAGAGCGTTGAGGCTGCCATCGAGCTTCGCGTACCATGCCCGAGGGGCTTGGCGCAGTCCATAGAGCGCCTTGTGCAACCGGAGCACCTTGCTTGTCTTGCCGGCGAGCTCAAACCCCGGGGACACGTAGACTTCCTCCTCAAGGTCGCCGTTGAGGAAGGCAGACTTGACGTCAAGGTGGTGCACTTCCCAGTTCTCTTGTGCTACTATGGCGAGCAGCAACCGCACAGAATTGAAGCGCACCACCGGCGCGAACAATTCCTCGAAATCGATGCCGGCGCGCTACACAAAACCCTTTGCCACGAGGCGAGTCTTGTGCTTGATCACCTCGCCGACGGCGTTGCGCTTCTCGTTGAAGACCCATTTCAGTCCGATGTGGCGGTGAGCTGCGGGCAGTGTTGGAAATATGCCCTAGAGGCAATAATAAATTAGTTATTATTATTATATTTCCTTGTTCATGATAATCGTTTATTATCCATGCTATAATTGTATTGATAGGAAACTCAGATACATGTGTGGGTACATAGACAACACCATGTCCCTAGTAAACCTCTAGTTGACTAGCTCGTTGATCAATAGATGGCTACGGTTTCCTGACCATGGACATTGGATGTCGTTGATAACGGGATCACATCATTAGGAGAATGATGTGATGGACAAGACCCAATCCTAAGCCTAGCACAAAGATCGTGTAGTTCGTATGCTAGAGCTTTTCTAATGTCAAGTATCATTTCCTTAGACCATGAGATTGTGCAACTCCCGGATACCGTAGGAATGCTTTGGGTGTACCAAACGTCACAACGTAACTGGGTGGCTATAAAGGTGCACTACGGGTATCTCCGAAAGTGTCTGTTGGGTTGGCACGAATCGAGACTGGGATTTGTCACTCCGTGTAACGGAGAGGTATCTCTGGGCCCACTCGGTAGGACATCATCATAATGTGCACAATGTGACCAAGGGGTTGATCACGGGATGATGTGTTATGGAATGAGTAAAGAGACTTGCCAATAATGAGATTGAACAAGGTATCGGGATACCGACGATCGAATCTCGGGCAAGTACAATACCGCTAGACAAAGGGAATTGTATACGGGATTGATTGATTCCTCGACATCGTGGTTCATCCGATGAGATCATCGTGGAACATGTGGGAGCCAACATGGGTATCCAGATCCCGCTGTTTGTTATTGACCGGAGAACGTCTCGGTCATGTCTGCATGGTTCCCGAACCCGTAGGGTCTACACACTTAAGGCTCGATGATGCTAGGGTTACAGGGAATAGATATACGTGGTTACCGAATGTTGTTCGGAGTCCTGGATGAGATCCCGGATGTCACGAGGAGTTCCGGAATGATTCGGAGGTAAAGATTTATATATGGGAAGTCCTGTTTTGGTCACCGGAAAAGTTTCGGGTGTTATCAGTAATGTACCGGGACCACCGGGAGGGTCCCGGGGGTCCACCAAGTGGGGCCACCGGCCCCAGAGGGCTGCGTGGGCCAAGTGTGGGAGGGGACCAGCCCCAGGTGGGCTGGTGCACCCCCCCACTAGGGCCCAAGGCGCCTAGGGTTTGGGGAGGGGCGCTTCCACCTTACTTGGGGGGCAAGTTTCCCCCCTCTCTCCCCTTGGCCGCACCCTAGATGGGATCTAGGGCTGCCGCACCCCTTGGGGTGGGAACCCTAAAGGGGGGCGCACCCCCATCCCTCTCCCCTATATATACTTGAGGTATTTGGGGCTGCAAACACATGAGTTTTGACCTCTCCCTGGCGCAGCCCTACCTCTCTTCCTCCTCATCTCTCGCGGTGCTTGGCGAAGCCCTGATGGAGTGCCACGCTCCTCCATCACCACCACGCCGTTGTGCTGCTGCTGGACGGAGTCTTCCCCAACCTCTCCCTCTCTCCTTGCTGGATCAAGGCATGGGAGACGTCACCGGGCTGCACGTGTGTTGAACATGGAGGTGTCGTCCGTTCGGCACTAGGATCTCCGGTGATTTGGATCACGACGAGTACGACTCATTCAACCCCGTTCTCTTGAACGCTTCCGCTTAGCGGTCTACAAGGGTATGTAGATGCACTCTCCTTCCCCTCGTTGCTAGATTACTCCATAGATTGATCTTGGTGTTGCGTAGAAATTTTTTGAATTTTTGCTACGTTCCCCAACAATGGCATCATGAGCTAGGTCTATTGCGTAGATTCTATGCACGAGTAGAACACAAAGTAGTTGTGGGCGTTGATTTTGTTCAATATGCTTACCGTTACTAGTCCAATCTTGTTTCGATGGTATTGTGGGATGAAGCGGCCCGGACCGACCTTACACGTACACTTACGTGAGACAGGTTCCACCGACTGACATGCCCTTGTTGCATAAGGTGGCTAGCGGGTGCCAGTCTCTCCCACTTTAGTCGGATCGGATTCGATGAAAAGGGTCCTTATGAAGGGTAAATAGCAATTGACATATCACGTTGTGGTTTTTGCGTAGGTAAGAAACGTTCTTGCTAGAAACCCATAGCAACCACGTAAAACATGCAAACAACAATTAGAGGACGTCTAACTTGTTTTTGCAGGGTATGCTATGTGATGTGGTATGGCCAAAAAGAATGTGATGAATGATATGTGATGTATGAGATTGATCATGTTCTTGTAATAGGAATCACGACTTGCATGTCGATGAGTATGACAATCGGCAGGAGCCATAGGAGTTGTCTTTATTTATTGTATGACCTGCGTGTCACTGAACAACGCCATGTAATTACTTTACTTTATTGCTAAACCGTTAGCCATAGTAGTAGAAGTAATAGTTGGCGAGACAACTTCATGGAGACATGATGATGGAGATCATGATGATGGAGATCATGGTGTCATGCCGGTGACAAGGATGATCATGGAGCCCCGAAGATGGAGATCAAAAGGAGCAAAATGATATTGGCCATATCATGTCACTTTTTGATTGCATGTGATGTTTATCATGTTTATGCATCTTATTTGCTTAGAACAACGGTAGTAAATAAGATGATCCCTCATTAAAATTTCAAGAAAGTGTTCCCCCTAACTGTGCACCGTTGCGAAAGTTCGTTGTTTCGAAGCACCACGTGATGATCGGGTGTGATAGATTCTAACATTCACATACAACGGGTGTAAGCCAGATTTACACACGCGAAACACTTAGGTTGACTTGACGAGCCTAGCATGTACAGACATGGCCTCGGAACACAAGAGACCGAAAGGTCGAGCATGAGTCGTATGGTACATACGATCAACATGAAGATGTTCACCGATGATGACTAGTCCGTCTCACGTGATGATCGGACACGGCCTAGTTGACTCGGATCATGTAATCACTTAGATGACTAGAGGGATGTCTATCTGAGTGGGAGTTCATAAGATGAACTTAATTATCCTGAACATAGTCAAAAGATTCTTGCAAATTATGTCGTAGCTCGCGTTTTAGTTCTACTGTTTTAGATATGTTCCTAGAGAAAATTTAGTTGAAAGTTGTTAGTAGCAATTATGCGGACTGGGTCCGTAAACTGAGGATTGTCCTTGTTGCTTCGTAGAAGGCTTATGTCCTTAATGCACCGCTCGGTGTGCTGAACCTCGAACGTCGTCTGTGGATGTTGCGAACATTTGACATACACGTTTTGATAACTACGTGATAGTTTAGTTAAACGGTTTAGAGTTGAGGCACCAAAGACGATTTCGAAACGTCGCGGAACATATGAGATGTTTCGAGGGCTGAAATTGGGATTTCAGGCTCGTGCCCACGTCAAGAGGTATAAGACCTCCGACGATTTTCTTAGCCTGCAAACTAAGGGAGAAAAGCTTAATCGTTGAGCTTGTGCTCAGATTGTCTAAGTACAACAATCACTTGAATCGAGTGGGAGTTGATCTTCCAGATGAGATAGTGATGTTTCTCCAAAGTCATTGCCACCAAGCTGCTAGAGCTTCGTGATGAACTATAACATATCAGGGATAGATATGATGATCCTTGAGATATTCGCGATGTTTGACACCGCGAAAGTAGAAATCAAGTAGGAGCATCAATTGTTGATGGTTAGTAAAACCACTAGTTTCAAGAAGGGCAAGGGCAAGAAGGGATACTTCATGAAACGGCAAAACGGTTGCTGCTCTAGTGAAAACCCAAGGTTGAACCCAAACCCGAGACTAAGTGCTTCTGTAATGAGAGGAACAGACACTAAATCAGAACCACCCTAGATACTTGGTAGATAAGAAGGCAGGCAAGGTCGACGGAAGTATATTGGATATACATTATGTTAATGTGTACTTTACTAGTACTCCTAGTAGCACCAGGGTATTAGATACCGGTTCGGTTGCTAAGTGTTAGTAACTCGAAATAAAAGCTACGGAATAAAAGGAGATTAGCTAAAGGTGAGCTGACGATATGTGTTGGAAGTGTTTCCAAGGTTGATATGATCAAGCATCGCACGCTCCCTCTACCATCGAGATTGGTGTTAAACCTAAATAATTGTTATTTGGTGTTTGCGTTGAGCATAGACATGATTGGATTATGTCTATTGCAATACGATTATTCATTTAAGGAGAATAATGGTCACTCTGTTTATTTGAATAATACCTTCAATGGTCTTGCACCTAAAAGAATGGTTTATTGAATCTCGATCATAGTGATACACATGTTCATGCCAAAAGATATAAGATAGTAATGATAGTACCACCTGCTTGTGGCACTGCCATTTGAGTCATATTGGTACAAAACGCATGAAGAAGCTCCATGTTGATGGATCTTTGGACTCACTCGTTTTTGAAAAGTTTGAGACATGCGAACCATGTCTGTTGGTATGTGCGCGTGAAGAAACTCCATGCAAATGGATCGTTTGGACTCACTTGATTCTAAATCACTTGAGACATGCAAATCATACCACATCGGCAAGATGACTGAAAAGCCTCGTTCTTTCAGTAAGATGGAACAAGAAAGCAACTTCTTGGAAGTAATACATTTGATGTGTGCAGTCCAATGAGTGATGAGGCACGCAATGGATATCGTTGTGTTCTTACTTCACAAATGATTTAAGTAGATGCTGAGTATATTTACTTGATGAAACACAAGTCTGAATTTTTGAAAGGTTCAAGTAATTTCAGAGTGAAGTTAAAGATCTTCGTGACAAGAGGATAAAAACGTCTATGATATGATCATAGAGATGAATATCTGAGTTGCGAGTTTGGTACGCAATTAAGACATTGTGGAAATTGTTTCACAATTAATACCGCTGGAACACCATAGTGTGATGGTGTGTCCGAACATCATAGTTGCACCCTATTGGATATATATGGTGCGTACCATGATCTCTCTTATTGAATTACCACTATCGTTCATGGGTTAGGCATTAGAGACAACCACTCTCACTTTAATAGGGCACCACGTAATTCTGTTGAGACGACACCATTTGAACTATGGTTTGGAGAAACCTAAGTTGTCTTTTCTTAAAAGATTGGGGCTGCGACGCTTATGTGAAAAAATTTCAGGTTGATAAGCTCGAACCCAAAGCGGATAAAAAGCATCTTCATAGGACACCCAAAACAGTTGGGTATACCTCCTAATTCAGATTCGAAAGCAATAGGGATTGTTTCTTGAATCGGGTCCTTTCTCAAGGAAAAGTTTGTCTCGAAAGAATTGAGTGGGAGGATGGTGGAGACTTGATGAGGTTAATGAACCATCACTTCAACCAGTGTGTAGCAGGGCACATGAAGTTGTTCATGTGGCACCTACACCAATTGAAGTGGAAGCTGATGATAGTGATCATGATGCTTCGGATCAAGTCACTACCGAACCTCGTAGGTCGACAAGGACGCGTACTATTTATGAGTAGTATGCAATCCTATCTTAGAGGTCATGTTGCTAGACAACAATGAACCTACGAGCTATGGAGAAGCGATGGTGGGCCCGGATTCCGACAAATGGCTCGAGGCCATAAAATCCAAGAGAGGATCCATGTATAGACTTTGGAAGAATTACTTGATGGTCGTAAGGCTGTTGGGTACAGATGGGTTTTAAAAGAAAGATGGAAAATGATGGTAAGTATCACCATTAAGAAAGCTCGACTTGTCGTTAAGATGTTTTCCGACAAGTTCAAGGAGTTGACTACGGTGAGGCTTTCTCACTCGTAGTGATGCTAAGAGTCTATTGGAATTGGATTAGCAGTTACTGCATTATTTATGAAATCTTGCAGATAAGATGTCAAAAAACATTGTTTCCTCGACAATTTTCTTGAGGAAAGGTTGTATGTGATACAACCAGAAGGTTTTGACAAATCCTGAAAGACGCTAACAAGTATGCAAAGCTCCAGCAATCCTTCTAAGGACTGGGGTAAGAATCTCGGAGTTGGAATGTACGCTTTGATGAGATGATCAAAGATATTGGGTTTATACAAAGTTTATGAGAAACTTGTATTTCCAAAGAAGTGAGTGGGAGCACTATAGCATTTCTGATGAGTATATGTTGTTGACATATTGTTGATCAGAAATGATGCAGAATTTCTGGAAAGCATATAGGGTTATTTGAAAAGTGTTTTTTAATGGCAAACCTGGATTAAGCTACTTGAACATTGAGCATCAAGATCTATGAGGATAGATCAAAAACGCTAAATGGTACTTTCAAATGAGCACATACCTTGACATGATCTTGAAGGTGTTCAAGATGGATCAGTCAAAGGAGTTCTTACCTGAGTTGTAAGGTATGAAGTTAAGAGTTAAAGCTCGACCACGGTAGAAGAGAGAGAAAGGACGAAGGTCGTCCCCTATGCTTCAGACGTAGGCTCTATAGTATGCTATGTTGTGTACCGCACCGGAAGTGTGCCTTGCCATGAGTCAGTCAAGGGGTACTAGAATGATCCAGGAATGGATCATTGGACAGCGGTCAAAATTGTCCTTGGAGTAAATAAGGACATGTTTCTCGATTATGGAGGTGATAAAGAGTTCGGCGTAAAGGGTTACGTCGATGCAAGCTTTAACACCTGTCCGAATGACTCTGAGTGGCAAACGGGATAAGTATAGTGGAGCAACCATTTGGAATAGCTCCAATTGGAGCGTGGAGGTAGCATTTACAATATGACATAGAGAATTGCGAAATACATATGGATCTGAATGTTGCAGACCCATTGACTAAAACCTCTCTCACAAGCAAAACGTGATCAAACCCCAGAACTCATTGAGTCTTAATCACATGGTGATGTGAACTAGTTTAGTGACACTAGTAAACTCTTTGGATGTTGGTCACATGGCGATGTGATCAGTCAGTGTTAATCACATGGCGATGTGAACTAGATTATTGACTCTAGTGCAAGTGGGAGACTGTTGGAAATATGCCCTAGAGGCAATAATAAATTAGTTATTATTATTATATTTCCTTGTTCATGATAATCATTTATTATCCATGCTATAATTGTATTGATAGGAAACTCAGATACATGTGTGGGTACATAGACAACACCATGTCCCTAGTAAGCCTCTAGTTGACTAGCTCGTTGATCAATAGATGGTTACGGTTTCCTAACCATGGACATTGGATGTTGTTGATAATGGGATCACATCATTAGGAGAATGATGTGATGGACAAGACCCAATCCTAAGCCTAGCACAAAGATCGTGTAGTTCGTATGCTAGAGCTTTTCTAATGTCAAGTATCATTTCCTTAGACCATGAGATTGTGCAACTCACGGATACCGTAGGAATGCTTTGGGTGTACCAAACGTCACAATGTAACTGGGTGGCTATAAAGGTGCACTATGGGTATCTCCGAAAGTGTCTGTTGGGTTGGCACGAATTGAGACTAGGATTTGTCACTCCGTGTAACGGAGAGGTATCTCTGGGCCCACTCGGTAGAACATCATCATAATGTGCACAATGTGACCAAGGGGTTGATCACGGGATGATGTGTTACAGAACGAGTAAAGAGACTTGCCGGTAACGAGATTGAACAAGGTATCGGGATACCGACGATCGAATCTCAGGCAAGTACAATACCGCTAGACAAAGGGAATTGTATACGGGATTGATTGATTCCTCGACATCGTGGTTCATCCGATGAGATCATCGTGGAACATGTGGGAGCCAACATGGGTATCCAAATCCCATTGTTGGTTATTAGCCGGAGAACGTCTCGGTCATGTCTGCATGGTTCCCGAACCCGTAGGGTCTACACACTTAAGGTTCGATGACACTAGGGTTATAGGGAATAGATATATGTGGTTACCGAATGTTTTTCGGAGTCCCGGATGACATCCCGGACGTCACGAGGAGTTCCGGAATGATCGGAGGTAAAGATTTATATATGGGAAGTCTTGTTTTGGTCACCGGAAAAGTTTCGGGTGTTATCGGTAATGTACCGGGACCACCGGGAGGGTCCCGGGGGTCCACCAAGTGGGGCCACCGGCCCCAGAGGGCTGCGTGGGACAAGTGTGGGAGGTGCCTAGGGTTTGGGGAGGGGGCACTTCCACCTTACCTGGGGGGCAAGTTTCCCCCCTCTCTCCCCTTGGCCGCACCCTAGATGGGATCTAGGGCTGCCGCACCCCTTGGGGTGGGAACCCTAAAGGGGGGCGCACCCCCATCCCTCTCCCCTATATATACTTGAGGTATTTGGGGCTGCAAACACATGAGTTTTGACCTCTCGCTGGCGCAGCCCTACCTCTCTTCCTCCTTATCTCTCGCGGTGCTTGGCGAAGCCCTGCTGGAGTGCCACGCTCCTCCATCACCACCACGCCGTTGTGCTGCTGCTGGACGGAGTCTTCCCCAACCTCTCCCTCTCTCCTTGCTGGATCAAGGCATGGGAAACGTCACCGGGCTGCACGTGTGTTGAACGCGGAGGTGCCGTCTGTTCGGCACTAGGATCTCCAGTGATTTGGATCACGACGAGTACGACTCCTTCAACCCCGTTCTCTTGAATGCTTCCGCTTAGCGATCTACAAGGGTATGTAGATGCACTCTCCTTCCCCTCGTTGCTAGATTACTCCATAGATTGATCTTGGTGTCGCGTAGAAATTTTTTGAATTCCTGCTACGTTCCCCAACAGGAAGATCATAGAGGGACCATGTCCCGTTAGACTCGATGCAGCTCATTTATTCCTTCATCGCAACTCGCCATGCTGCATGTGGTTCGGCCTCCACGAACGCCGCGGGCTCGCCTTCGGGTAGCAAGAGCAGCTGATCAGTCCTCCCAACGCCGGCCACGCCCTCTCCGAGCACGTCGTCCACGCGGCGGAAGCGATGGACGGCGTCTGGGTTGTCGGCGTCGTCGAACATGTCTGCGTCAAAGGGCGGCGGAGTCGCGTACTGCACGTCCAGCCACGCTGGGGCGGCAGGTGGTGCGCTCCTCGACGCTTGTGTATCTGTTGCAGCTGCGACGGAAGTGGGCGTCGGCGTGGCTAGCACGGACGCCGTTTGGGTTGTTCTATGTGTTGGCGGTGATGGTGAGATGGTTGGTGCAGCACTGTCCTCTCCTGGCCCGTCGTATGATGCGAAGTCGATGACGAACGTGCCGCCCGTGCTCGTCGTCTCACTGCTCCAGTCCCAGCTCGCATTCTCGTTGAACACGACGTCGCGCGACACATGCACGCCCCGGCTCACCGGGACGTAGACCCTGTACGCCTTGGTGCCAGGCTCGTAGCCGATGAGCACCATGGGCGTGCTCCGGTCGTCCAACTTCTTGAGGTTTGGCTGTGCGCTCTTGACATGAGCCACACACCCAAACACGCATAGGTGACTCACCTCCGATTTCTTGCCGTGCCAGGCCTCGTACGAAGTCACGCCGTCCACACTTCGAGTGAACGTGCGGTTCAGGAGATAAACGGCCATGGTCACCGCCTCTCCCCACAAAGTGATCTGGCATTTCCTTGGCCTTCATCATGCTTCTTGCCATGCCCACCACCGTCTGGTTGCGCCTCTCCACCACACCATTCTCCTGCGGCGAGTACGGCACTGTCAGGTGCCGCTGGACACCAGAGGACGCGAAGTGCTTCGCCAGTGCTGCGGATGTGAACTCCCCGCCGCGGTCCGTGCGCAGTGTACCAAGCTTGCACCGCGCTTCCGCCTCCGCACGCGCCTGGAAGTTCTTGATCGCCGCGGCGGCCTCGTCCTTGCTTGACAGCAAAGTGAGCCACATGTAGCGGCTGTGGTCGTCCACGAGGAGGAGGAAGTATCGCCGTCCGCCTGGCGTCGCCGGCGTGATCGCCGTCCGCCTGGCGTCGCCGGCGTGATCACCCCGCACAAATCTGCGTGAATGAGATCGAGCAGCGTCTCCGCTCTGTACTTGGCCGTCTGTGGAAACGGCGTCCGACGCTGTTTGCCGGTGAGGCGCGCCTGGCAGAGCTCGCCTGTGTGCTTGATGCCAGGCAGTCCTCGCACCAGGTCGCCCCGCACCATCCTCTGAAGCGCGTCGATGTGCAGGTGTCCAAAGCGGTCGTGCCAGTGCCATGACACGTTGTCCATGCGCGCGGCAAGACAAGTCGGGCGAACAGGGCGAAAATGCAACTTGTACAAATGATTTTGAGATTGTTTTACCTTGAGGATGAGAGCGCCGCACCGGTCGTGTATGGTGAGGATACCATGGCGCATGTTGATGTAGCAGCCGTTCTCGTCGAGCTGCCCAAGGCTTACAACGCTGCTCTTGAGCCTGGGGATGTAGTACACCTCCAGGAGCGCACGCTGCGCTCCCCCATCGACGGTGAACGCGACTGTGCCGCGCCCCTAGATCTGCACCACTGACCCGTCTCCGAACCGCACGGTTCCAGTGATAGCCGTGTCCAAGTCGGTGAAGGCCGTGCGGTCGCCGGTCATGTGGTTGGATGCTCCGGTGTCCAGGTACCACATCCGTCGACGGCGGCGTCCTCGGCAGCTGGAGTGACGTGCGCCTGTTCTTTGTTGAGGAAGACTGTGGCGCGCAACGCATCATGGTGGTCTGCAACCAACTCCACTGATTGCATGGGGCGCGTGAGCTCGACGACCTCGGCAAGCAGCAGCTCGGGATCACCCTCCTCATCTGCCTGGGCCAGGAGAGCATCCTCCTCCCTTTTCTTCTTCCTGCATTCTCAGGCCCAGTGCCCTTTTATGCCAAAGTACCTGCATTTTTCTTTGTCCCCGCCACTCTTGTCGGGGTAGTCACCACCGCAGCCGCCGCCGCGCCCGCTTCCGTGGCCACCGCCTCGGCCACAGCCTCCGCCTCTTCGGCGATTGTTGCTGTCGACCAAGGGAGGGAGGCCCCGGAGCGCGGGGTTGCTGCAGGCAGGCCTGCCACTCCTCCCAAGTGAGGAGCAGCCGCCCCCCTGGCTGCTGTTGCTGCCATGCGCCTCGTCGAGTCGGTCCTAAACGACGCGCAGCCTGCCGGTGACCTCGTCCAGGGAGAGCGTGCTTATGTCCAGCAGTGTCTCAATCGCGATTGCCACCTGCGCGAACTGGGGCGGGACAACACGCAGGAACTTGGCGACTACCTTTGATTCTTCCACCGTGTCGCTAAGAGCGTGAAGGCCAGCGACGATACCGGAGAGACGGAGCGAGAAGTCGTCGATGGTCTCCCCGTCGCGGAAGGTGATCCCCTCGAAATCACGCCGGAGTTTCTGCGAGTTGGCCTCGCGTACGCGCGTGGCTCCAAGGCGTTGCGTGGCGATGGCGTCCCACGCCTCCTTGGCGGTCTCCTTCTCTCCCACGGCGAGCAGTACGTCCGAGGGGAGGCTGCGCAGGATGGTGATCATCATGTTGCGCTCGTGGTGGTAGGAGACGTTGCCGTGAGAGACCGTGCCCCACCAGCCATGGGCCTGAAGGTAGACCTTCATGAGCAGAGCCCACTCGGCGTAGTTGGTGCGCGTCAACATCGGGAGCGCGCCCTCCGTGGGCGCCGGCTGCACCGACTGCTGAGCTGCTACATCGCCTCGGCGGCGAGTCCATCTGCGAACCTGTGACAGTGCGCGTATGCATGGTGGCATCTCCGGTCGGCCTGCACCGCCAGCGGGCGTCCTCGTCGCGGCCGCCGGCGTCTTCGACATGGCTCTGATGCCACTTGTCACCTCGGTATCTCTCTCTCGCTGTATTCGCTAATCAGTTCAACACACGAGAGTTTTGCGCAGCGTAATTGTCTGCTACTTTTCTGCTTTCTTCTCCTTTTATTCCTTAATAGAAAACGATCGTGCCGTAGTTCCAGCGCTCCTACTGAATCGTGCCATCCCATGATCGAGCACTTGGTCCACGACGCCCTACAAGCTCTCCACTGATCACACAGGCCGCGTCTTGTGGGAGCTGGCATCTAACTAACCTGACGAAACAAGCTAACTGAATTTAACTGAAGAAAAGAACTACTCTTGCGCTAAACTGCTAGCAAGAACTAGCTTATTGTGCAACACTCCTCGGGTGATACGTACATTGATAGCGGTGCGGTGCGCGGCGAGGTCTTGTCTCCACGGTGATGCGTGGCTCGTTCATTCTCACATACATTCATCCTCACGTCAAGTAAAGTTTGATTTGTCGATTCGGGATTTATCATTTTCGATTTTTTTTAGACAATACTGTAATAAATACTCCAGCGAAGGGACGCAGCTCCCCTGACGAAGATCATTGTAGAAGGACAAGTTATGGGTTGTGCAATCTTGATGTATTGATCGGTGCACCAGGCACGTATATATAAGTACAGAGGTGGGCCACAACCTCAACTATACAAGGAAACAGGATGTGGGCCCTACACACACATATACGCGTACACAATATACTCAACACCCCCTCCCCCCCGCAGTCGAAGCGGCGCCAGTGACGCAGAGACTGGAACAGAACTCCTCAAAGGTAGAAGTCGGCAGTCCCTTCGTCATCACATCGGCGAACTGCTGAGCGGTCGGCACATGAAGAACCCGCATGCGTCCAAGAGCCACCTGCTCGCGCACAAAGTGAATGTCCAGCTCGATGTGTTTAGTCCGGCGATGATGAACGGGGTTGGCGGAGAGGTACACCGCAGAGACGTTGTCACAGTAGACAACCGTAGCCTGGGAGACATCGTGATGGAGCTCCTGAAGTAACTGTCGAAGCCAGGTGCACTCGGCGACAGCGTTGGCCACAGCTCGGTAATCAGCCTTCGCGCTAGAGCGCGAAACCGTGGGTTGTCGCTTGGACGACCACGAGACGAGGGAAGGACCAAGGTAGATGCAGTAGCCAGAGGTGGACCGACGAGTATCGGAGCAGCCGGCCCAGTCTGCATTGGAGTAAGCCACCATCTCCAGAGAAGTGGACGCCGTAAGTGTCAACCCAAGGGACATCGTGCCGCAGATGTAGCGAAGGATCCGCTTCACGAGAGTCCAATGAGAGTCACGAGGGGCGTGCATGTGGAGACAAACCTGCTGTACAACATACTGAAGATCCGGTCTTGTGAGAGTCAAGTACTGTAGGGCGCCGACAATAGACCGGTAGAAAGGAGCATCCGACGCAGGCGAACCCTCAAGAGCAGAGACCTTGGCCTTCGTGTCGACAGGAGTAGCAACAGGTGTTGGGGAACGTTGCAGAAAATTAAAAATTTTCCTACGGTTTCACCAAGATCCATCTATGAGTTCATCTAAGCAACGAGTCAAGGGAGAGAGTTTGCATCTACATACCACTTGTAGAACGCGTGCGGAAGCTTGCAAGGTGATGATGGAGTCGTACTCGACGTGATTCGAATCACCGATGACCAAGTGCTGAACGGACAGCACCTCCGCGTTCAACACACGTACGGGACGGGAGACGTCTCCTCCTTCTTGATCCAGCAAGGGGGAAGGAGAGGTTGAGGAAGACAGCTCCACCGGCAGCACGACGGCGTGGTGATGGTGGAGAGGCAGTACTCCGACAGGGCTTCGCCAAGCACACAACGGAGGAGGAGAGGTGTTGGGGAGGGGAGGGCTGCGCCTTGGAGGGTGGTACGGCTGCCCTTCCCTCACCCCTCTATTTATAGGGGGAAGGGAGAAGGGGGCCGGCCCCCCTAGAACCCATCTAGGGGGGTGCGGCGGCCAAGGGGAGAGGGGGAGAGGGTGGCTTGCCCCCCAAGCCAAGGGGGCGCCCCCTCTAGGGTTCCCCCCTCAACCCTAGGCGCAAGGGCCCAAGGGAGGGGGTGCACCCAGCCCACCAGGGGCTGGCTCCCAGCCCCACGCAGCCCATGTGGCCCCCCGGGAGGGGTGGCCCCTCCCGGTGGACCCCCGGAACCCTTCCGGTGGCCTCGGTACAATACCGGTATGACCCCGAAACTTCCCGGTGCCCGTTTGACAACTTCCCATATATAAATCTTTACCTCCGGACCCTTCCGGAGCTCCTCGTGACGTCCGGGATCCCATCCGGGACTCCGAACAACATTCGGTAGTCACATACTAGTCTTCCTAATAACCCTAGCGTCACCGAACCTTAAGTGTGTAGACCCTACGGGTTCGGGAGACATGCAGACATGACCTAGATGCTCTCAGGTCAATAACCAACAGCGGGATCTGGATACCCATGATGGCTCCCACATGCTCCTCGATGTTGTCATCGGATGAACCACGATGTCGAGGATTCGATCAAACCCTGTATGCAATTCCCTTTGTCAATCGGTACGTTACTTTCCCGAGACTCGATCGTCGGTATCCCAATACCTTGTTCAGTCTCGTTACCGGCAAGTCACTTTACTCGTACCGTAATGCATGATCCCGTGTCCAACACCTTGGTCACATTGAGCTCATTATGATGATGCATTACTGAGTGGGCCCAGAGATACCTCTCCGTCATACGGAGTGACAAATCCCAGTCTCGATCCGTGTCAACCCAACAGATACTTTTGGAGATACCTGTAATGCACCTTTATAGTCACCCAATTACGTTGTGACGTTTGATACACCCAAGGCACTCTTACGGTATCCGGGAGTTACACGATCTCATGGTCGAAGGAAGAGATACTTGACATTGGTAAAGCTCTAGCAAAACGAACTACACGATCTTTTATGCTATGCTTAGGATTGGGTCTTGTCCATCACATCATTCTCCTAATCATGTGATCCCGTTATCAACGACATCCAATGTCCATAGTCAGGAAACCATGACTATCTGTTGATCACAACGAGCTAGTCAACTAGAGGCTCACCAGGGACATATTGTGGTCTAAGTATTCACACATGTATTACGATTTCCGGATAATACAGTTATAGCATGAATAAAAGACATTTATCATGAACATTGAAATATAATAATACTTTTATTATTGCCTCTAGGGCATATTTCCAACAGTCTCCCACTTGCACTAGAGTCACCAATCTAGTTACATTGTGATGAATCGAACACCCATAGAGTTCTGGTGTTGATCATGTTTTTCACGCGAGAGAGGTTTAGTCAGCGGATCCGCGACATTCAGATCCGTGTGCACTTTGCAAATCTCTATGTCTCCATCTTGAACATTTTCACGGATGGAGTTGAAACGACGCTTGATGTGCCTGGTCTTCTTGTGAAACCTGGGCTCCTTGGCGAGGGCAATAGCTCCAGTGTTGTCACAGAAGAGTTTGATCGGCCCCGACGCATTGGGTATGACTCCTAGGTCGGTGATGAACTCCTTCACCCAAATCGCTTCATGCGCTGCCTCCGAGGCTGCCATGTACTCCGCTTCACACGTAGATCCCGCCACGACGCTCTGCTTGCAGCTGCACCAGCTTACTGCTCCACCATTCAACATATACACGTATCCGGTTTGTGACTTAGAGTCATCCAGATCTGAGTCGAAGCTAGCGTCGACGTAACCCTTTACGACGAGCTCTTCGTCTCCTCCATAAACGAGAAACATGTCCTTCGTCCTTTTCAGGTACTTCAGGATATTCTTGACCGCTGTCCAGTGTTCCTTGCCGGGATTACTTTGGTATCTTGCTACCAAACTTACGGCAAGGTTTACATCGGGTCTGGTACACAGCATGGCATACATAATAGATCCTATGGCTGAAGCATAGGGGATGACACTCATCTCTTCTTTATCTTTTGCCGTGGTCGGTGACTGAGCCGAGCTCAGTCTCACACCTTGTAACATAGGCAAGAACCCCTTCTTGGACTGGTCCATTTTGAACCTCTTCAAAATCTTATCAAGGTATGTGCTTTGTGAAAGACCTATGAGGCGTCTCGATCTATCTCTATAGATCTTGATGCCTAATATGTAAGGAGCTTCTCCAAGGTCCTTCATTGAAAAACACTTATTCAAGTAGGCCTTAATGCTGTCCAGAAATTCTATATTATTTCCCATCAAGAGTATGTCATCTACATATAATATGAGAAATGCTACAGAGCTCCCACTCACTTTCTTGTAAACGCAGGCTTCTCCATAAGTCTGCATAAACCCAAACGCTTTGATCATCTCATCAAAGCGAATGTTCCAACTCCGAGATGCTTGCACCAGTCCATAAATGGATCGCTGGAGCTTGCATACTTTGTTAGCATTCCGAGGATCGACAAAACCTTCCGGCTGCATCATATACAGCTCTTCCTTAAGATGCCCGTTAAGGAATGCTGTTTTGACGTCCATCTGCCATATCTCATAATCATAGTATGCGGCAATTGCTAACATGATTCGGACGGACTTCAGCTTCGCTACGGGAGAGAAAGTCTCGTCGTAGTCAATCCCTTGAACTTGTCGATAACCCTTAGCGACAAGTCGAGCCTTATAAATGGTAACATTACCATCCGCGTCCGTCTTCTTCTTAAAATCCATTTGTTTTCTATCGCTCGCCGATCATCGGGCAAGTCTGTCAAAGTCCATACTTTGTTTTCATACATGGATTCTATCTCGGATTTCATGGCTTCAAGCCATTTGTTGGAATCTGGGCCCGCCATCGCTTCTTCATAGTTCGAAGGTTCATTGTTGTCTAACAACATGATTTCCAGGACAGGGTTGCCGTACCACTCTAGTGCGGAACGTGTCCTTGTGGACCTACGAAGTTCAGCAGTAACTTGATCCGAAGTACCTTGATCATCATCATTGTTTTCCTCTTCAGTTGGTGTGGGCATCACAGGAACGGTTTCCTGCGCTGCGCCACTTTCCCGCTCAAGAGGTAGTACTTCATCGAGTTCTACTTTCCTCCCACTTACTTCTTTCGAGAGAAACTCTTTTTCCAGAAAGCATCCGTTCTTGGCAACAAAGATCTTGCCTTCGGATCTTAAGTAGAAGGTATACCCGACAGTTTCCTTAGGGTATCCTATGAATACGCATTTTTCCGACTTGGGTTCGAGCTTTTCAGGTTGAAGTTTCTTGACATAAGCATCGCATCCCCAAACTTTTAGAAACGACAGCTTAGGTTTCTTTCCAAACCATAATTCATACGGTGTCATCTCAACGGATTTAGACGGTGCCCTATTTAAAGTGAATGTAGCTGTCTCTAGAGCGTATCCCCAAAATGATAGCGGTAAATCAGTAAGAGACATCATAGACCGCACCATATCGAATAGGGTGCGAATACGACGTTCGGACACACCGTTTCGCTGAGGTGTTCCAGGCGGCGTGAGTTGTGAAACGATTCCACATTTCCTTAAGTGTGTACCAAATTCGTGACTTAAGTATTCTCCTCCACGATCTGATCGTAAGAATTTTATCTTTCGGTCACGTTGATTCTCTACCTCATTCTGAAATTCCTTGAACTTTTCAAAGGTCTCAGACTTGTGTTTCATTAAGTAGACATACCCATATCTACTCAAGTCATCAGTGAGAGTGAGAACATAACGATATCCTCCGCGAGCCTCAACGCTCATTGGACCGCACACATCGGTATGTATGATTTCCAACAAGTTGGTTGCTAGCTCCATTGTTCCGGAGAACGGAGTCTTGGTCATTTTGCCCAAGAGGCATGGTTCGCACGTGTCAAACGATTCATAATCAAGAGACTCTAAAAGTCCATCGGCATGGAGCTTCTTCATGCGCTTGACACCAATGTGACCAAGGCGGCAGTGCCACAAGTATGTGGGACTATCGTTATCAACTTTAAATCTTTTGGCATCTACACTATGAACATGTGTAATATTACGCTCGAGATTCATTAAGAATAAACCATTGACCATCGGAGCATGACCATAAAACATATCTCTCATATAAATTGAACAACCATTATTCTCAGACTTAAATGAGTAGCCATCTCGTATTAAACGAGATCCAGATACAATGTTCATGCTCAAACTTGGCACTAAATAACAATTATTAAGGTTCAAAACTAATCCCGTAGGTAAATGTAGAGGCAGCGTGCCGACGGCGATCACATCGACTCTGGAACCATTCCCGACGCGCATAGTCACCTCGTCCTTCGCCAGTCTCCGTTTATTCCGCAGCTCCTGCTGTGAGTTACAAATATGAGCAACGGCACCGGTATCAAATACCCAGGAGTTACTACGAGTACTGGTAAGGTACACATCAATCACATGTATATCAAATGTACCTTTGGTGTTGCCGTCCTTCTTATCCGCTAAGTATTTGGGGCAGTTCCGCTTCCAGTGACCCTTCCCCTTGCAATAAAAGCACTCAGTCTCAGGCTTGGGTCCATTCTTTGACTTCTTCCCGGTAACTGGCTTACCAGGCGCGGCAACCTCCTTGCCGTCCTTCTTGAAGTTCTTCTTACCCTTGCCCTTCTTGAACTTAGTGGTCTTATTGACCATCAACACTTGATGTTCTTTCTTGATTTCAGCCTCTACTGACTTCAGCATCGAGAACACTTCAGGAATGGTCTTTTCCATCCCCTGCATGTTGTAGTTCATCACGAAGCTCTTGTAGCTTGGTGGGAGCGACTGGAGGATTCTGTCAATGACCGCCTCATCTGGGAGGTTAATGTTCAGCTGGGTCATACGGTTGTGCAACCCAGACATCTTCAGGATGTGCTCACTGACAGAACTGTTTTCCTCCATCTTACAACTGTAGAACTTGTCGGAGACATCATATCTCTCGACCCGGGCATGAGCTTGAAAAACTAGTTTCAGCTCTTCGAACATCTCATATGCTCCGTGGTGCTCAAAACGCTTTTGGAGCCCCGGTTCTAAGCTGTAAAGCATGCCGCACTGAACGAGGGAGTAATCATCAGCACGAGACTGCCAAGCATTCATAATGTCTTGGTTCTCTGGGACGGGAGCGTCACCTAGCGGTCCTTCTAGGACATATTGTTTTCTGGCAGCTATGAGGATGATCCTCAGGTTCCGGACCCAGTCCGTATAGTTGCTTCCATCATCTTTCAGCTTGGTTTTCTCTAGGAACGCGTTGAAGTTCATGTTGACATTAGCGTTGGCCATTGATCTACAAGACATATTTGCAAAGGTTTTAGACTAAGTTCATGATAATAAAGTTCTAATCAAATTATGAACTCCCACTTAGATTAGACATCCCTTTAGTCATCTAAGTGTTACACGATCCGAGTCGACTAGCCCGTGTCCGATCATCACGTGAGACGGACTAGTCATCGTCGGTGAACATTCTCATGTTGATCGTATCTTCCATACGATTCGTGTTCAACCTTTCGGTCTCCGTGTTCCGAGGCCATGTCTGCACATGCTAGGCTCGTCAAGTTAACCCTAAGTGTTTTCGCTGTGTAAAACTGTCTTACACCCGTTGTATGTGAACGTAAGAATCCATCACACCCGATCATCACGTGGTGCTTAGAAGCGACGAACTGTAGCAACGGTGCACAGTTAGGGGAGAACACTTCTTGAAATTTTTGTAAGGGATCATCTTATTTACTACCGTCGTCCTAAGTAAACAAGATGCATAAACATAATAAACATCACATGCAATTATATAGTTGTGACATGATATGGCCAATATCATATAGCTCCATTGATCTTCATCTTCGGGGTCCATGATCATCTTGTCACCGGCTTGACACCATGATCTCCATCATCATGATCTCCATCATCGTGTCTTCATGAAGTTGTCACGCCAACGACTACTTCTACTTCTATGACTAACGTTTAGCAATAAAGTAAAGTAGTTTACATGACGTTATTCAATGACACGCAGGTCATACAAAAAATAAAGACAACTCCTATGGCTCCTGCCGGTTGTCATACTCATTGACATGCAAGTCGTGATTCCTATTACAAAGAACATGATCTCATACATCACAATTCATCATTCATCACAACTTCTGGCCATATCACATCACATGATCAATCGCTGCAAAAACAAGTTAGACGTCCTCTAATTGTTGTTGCATCTTTTACGTGGCTGCAATTGGGTTCTAGCAAGAACGTTTTCTTACCTACGAATCACCACAACGTGATTTTGTCAACTTCTATTTACCCTTCATAAGGGCCCTGTTCATCGATTCCGCTCCAACTAAAGTGGGAGAGACAGACACCCGCCAGCCACCTTATGCAACTAGTGCATGTCAGTCGGTGGAACCGGTCTCACGTAAGCGTACGTGTAAGGTTGGTCCGGGCCGCTTCATCCCACAATACCGCCGAAGCAAGAAAAGACTAGTAGAGGCACGTAAGATGACAAAATCCACGCCCACAACAAAATTGTGTTCTACTCGTGCAAAGAGAACTACGCATAGACCTAGCTCTGATACCACTGTTGGGGAACGTTGCAGAAAATTAAAATTTTTCCTACGGTTTCACCAAGATCCATCTATGAGTTCATCTAAGCAACGAGTCAAGGGAGAGAGTTTGCATCTACATACCACTTGTAGATCGCGTGCGGAAGCTTGCAAGGTGATGATGGAGTCGTACTCGACGTGATTCGAATCACCGATGACCAAGTGCTGAACGGACAGCACCTCCGCGTTCAACACACGTACGGGACGGGAGACGTCTCCTCCTTCTTGATCCAGCAAGGGGGAAGGAGAGGTTGAGGAAGACAGCTCCACCGGCAGCACGACGGCGTGGTGATGGTGGAGAGGCAGTACTCCGACAGGGCTTCGCCAAGCACACAACGGAGGAGGAGAGGTGTTGGGGAGGGGAGGGCTGCGCCTTGGAGGGTGGTACGGCTGCCCTCCCCTCACCCCTCTATTTATAGGGGGAAGGGAGAAGGGGGCCGGCCCCCCTAGAACCCATCTAGGGGGGTGCGGCGGCCAAGGGGAGAGGGGGAGAGGGTGGCTTGCCCCCCAAGCCAAGGGGGCGCCCCCTCTAGGGTTCCCCCCTCAACCCTAGGCGCAAGGGCCCAAGGGAGGGGGTGCGCCCAGCCCACCAGGGGCTGGCTCTCAGCCCCACGCAGCCCATGTGGCCCCCCGGGAGGGGTGGCCCCTCCCGGTGGACCCCCGGAACCCTTCCGGTGGCCCCGGTACAATACCGGTATGACCCCGAAACTTCCCGGTGCCCGTTTGACAACTTCCCATATATAAATCTTTACCTCCGGACCCTTCCGGAGCTCCTCGTGACGTCCGGGATCCCATCCGGGACTCCGAACAACATTCGGTAGTCACATACTAGTCTTCCTAATAACCCTAGCGTCACCGAACCTTAAGTGTGTAGACCCTACGGGTTCGGGAGACATGCAGACATGACCTAGACGCTCTCAGGTCAATAACCAACAGCGGGATCTGGATACCCATGATGGCTCCCACATGCTCCTCGATGTTGTCATCGGATGAACCACGATGTCGAGGATTCGATCAAACCCTGTATGCAATTCCCTTTGTCAATCGGTACGTTACTTGCCCGAGACTCGATCATCGGTATCCCAATACCTTGTTCAGTCTCGTTACCGGCAAGTCACTTTACTCGTACCGTAATGCATGATCCCGTGTCCAACACCTTGGTCACATTGAGCTCATTATGATGATGCATTACCGAGTGGGCCCAGAGATACCTCTCCGTCATACGGAGTGACAAATCCCAGTCTCGATCCGTGTCAACCCAACAGATACTTTCGGAGATACCTGTAATGCACCTTTATAGTCACCCAATTACGTTGTGACGTTTGATACACCCAAGGCACTCTTACAGTATCCGGGAGTTACACGATCTCATGGTCGAAGGAAGAGATACTTGACATTGGTAAAGCTCTAGCAAAACGAACTACACAATCTTTTATGCTATGCTTAGGATTGGGTCTTGTCCATCACATCATTCTCCTAATGATGTGATCCCGTTATCAACGACATCCAATGTCCATAGTCAGGAAACCATGACTATCTGTTGATCACAACGAGCTAGTCAACTAGAGGCTCACCAGGGACATATTGTGGTCTAAGTATTCACACGTGTATTACGATTTCCGGATAATACAGTTATAGCATGAATAAAAGACATTTATCATGAACATTGAAATATAATAATACTTTTATTATTGCCTCTAGGGCATATTTCCAACAACAGGATGGCAATTGAGCATGCCAGCACGCTCAAGAAGCTCATGTGCATTCTTCTGCTGATGAAGAAAGAAACCGTCCGGACGCCGAATGACCTCAATGCCAAGGAAATAATGTAAAGCACCCAGGTCCTTAATAGCAAACTCGTCACGCAGCCGGAGAGTAATCTGCTGAAGAACGGCTGCGGAGGAGGCTGTCAGGATGATGTCGTCGACGTAAAGCAGCAAATATGCAGTCGTGTCACCATGGCGATATACAAACAGTGAGGTGTCCGAGCGAGTGACGCTGAAGCCTAGTGTCTGAAGGAACCCGGCGATCCGCTGGTACCAGGCTCGGGGTGCCTGCTTTAGCCCGTAAAGAGAGCGAGACAGCAGGCACACATGCCGGGAAGTGAAGCGTCAACGAAGCCAGTGGGTTGCTCACAAAACACCTGCTCCTCAAGATGGCCGTGGAGAAAGGCGTTGGAGACATCCATCTGGTGAACAGGCCAGCCGCGGGAGACGGCGAGCTGGCGGATGGTGCGGATCGTGCCCGGTTTGACAACCGGGGCAAACATCTCTGTGAAGTCAACTCCAGCACGCTGGCGGAAATCGCGGACCACCCAGCAAGCCTTATAGCGCTCAAGTGTACCGTCTGAGCGAATCTTATGGCGAAAGACCCACTTGCCGGTGATGACGTTGGCGCGAGGAGGCCGGGGAACCAAGGTCCAGGTGCGGTTCCGTTGAAGAGCGTCGAACTCTTCCTGCATCGCCGCAAGCCAGTGAGGATCACGGAGGGTGGCGCGAGCGGACGCAGGAATGGGCGACAGCTCCACGGCGGAGGCGGCGAGGACGTACTCATCACGTGAGTACCGGAGACTCAGACAATGAATGCCGGCGCGAGCGCGGGTGACGGGGCCGGACGGAGCCACCGGAGCCACCGGCGAGGCGGCCGGCGTCGGGGCCGGCGAGGCGGCCGGCGTCGCGGCCGGCAAGGCGGCCGACGTCGCGGCTGGCGAGGCGGCGGGCATCGCGGCCGGCGTCACAGCCGGCGACGGAGCCGGCGAGGCGACCGGCGTCGGGGCCGGCGAGGAGGCCGGCGTCGAGGCGGCAGAGGAGGCGGCCGAGCCGGCAGCGCCCGACCCTGCGGCGCCCGAGTCGGGGCGGCGGGTGAAGGCGGGGCGCCGGCGGCGCCGTCGGAGCCGGCCGTGTTGGTGGGCGCCGGCAGGAGGGCGCGGGGACCGCCAAAGCCCGGAGGTGGTCCACGAGCCAGACGTGATCGTCCACTTGACGAGGTCGTCGATGGGCCGCCGGTGGCCGGCGGCGACGAGACAATAAGGGGTACCTGCTGCTGAAACGGGAAGACCATCTCATCAAAGTAAATGTGTCGGGAGGTGAAAACACGGTGGGAGACGGGATCGTAGCAGCAGTAGCCCTTAGTGTTAGGTGGGTAGCCGAGAAAGATGCAGGCGACAGAGCTAGGTGCAAGCTTATGAGGCGCAGTGGCGGCGATGCTAGGGTAGCACAGGCAGCCGAAGATGCGAAGCCCTTCATAAGAGGAAGGTGCACCGAAGAGAAGGTGGTGAGGTGTAAAGTTCCCGCGAGTACGGCATGGACGGATGTTGATGAGGAGAGAAGCGGTGGCTAGAGCGTTAGGCCAAAAGCGCGGAGGCACATTGGCATGAAAGAGAAGAGTCCTAACGCAGTCATTAAGAGTGCGAAGGATGCGCTCAGCACGACCGTTCTGCTGCGAGGTATACGGGCAAGTGAGATGAAAAATCGTGCCATGTGTGGTGAGAAGATTACGAACAGCGGTGTTGTCAAACTCCTTCCCGTTGTCTGTCTGCAACGCGAGAATGGGTCGACCAAACTGCGTGGGAACGTAAGAGTAGAAAGCGGCAAGGGTGGATATAACATCCGACTTGCGGCGCAACGGGAAGGTCCACACATAATGCGAAAAATCATCAAGTATGACAAGATAATAAAGAAAGCCCGTATTACTTGCAACAGGAGATGTCCAAACATCACTATGAATTAATTCAAACGGATATGATGCAACAAAGGAAGAAGGCCTAAACGGAAGATGAGCATGTTTGCCGAGGCGACATGCATGACACGAGTGATCCTCGTTCTTATTACACGTGAAAGAAAAACTCCGAAGTATGTGGCGAAGGGTGGCAGGATTAGGATGACCCAAGCGAGCGTGCCAGAGATCCACTCTGGTGGCGAGAGCGACAGGGGCGGCGGAAGTGGTGTAGGTGGCGGAGTGAACCGGGTAGAGCTCATCGGGGCTGTCACATCGATGGAGCACCATCCGCGTGCGAGCGTCCTTAACAGAAAAACCACATTCGTCAAATTCAACAGTGACCGGATTTTCACGTGTAAGAGAACGAATGGAAACAAGATTTTTAATAAGGTCAGGAGAAACAAGAATATTAGACATGGATATAGGAGTGGAGTTAGATGGAAAATATGTATGTCCAATATGGGTGATGGGAAGAGAAGAACCGTCACCGACGGTAATGCGGTTGGAGGTGTGGACAGGATGGGCAGTGTGGAGGTTACCGGGATACGCCGCCATATGAGCGGTGGCGCCACTGTCCATGTACCAATCGCCGCCGCCGGTGTAGTTGGACGGGGAAGGGGCGGTGTGGAGAGCCGCCAGAAGGGTCGGGTCCCACGGTGCCGGCGGGAGGGGCGGCGCAGCCGTCAGGGGCAACAACGGCAGCCCACCTGGCGGCGGTTGCTGCCCGTAGGGCGCTGCATAGGGCTGCGGCGCGGCGTAGTACGCCTGGTGTGACGGAGGCCGAGTGCCGAGAAGGCCCGGAGTAGGAGCCCGAGGAACCGGCATGGAGTAGGCGTGGACAACGCCAGTCCATGGGTTCTGGTCAGCGTACCAGGGAGCCGCCGGCTGAGGGGCCGGCTGCTGCTAGCGAGGTGCTCCTCCCTGAGCACCACCGCCGCCTCCCTGCTTGCGGCCACCCTGGCGGCCGCCGCGACGACCCCCCCCATTGGCCGCCGGCTGGGGCGGCAGGAAGGGGGCGGCTCGGGCGGGCGGGAAGCCGGGCGGGAAGGCGCGCGCCGCCGGCTGGGGCGGCGTCGGGCGGGGCGGTGGCGAGGCCGAGCCCCCGCGGGTGCCGGCGACAAGGGCGGTGTGGGTCGCGCGCGTCCGTGCCACCCGCATCCGGCGCTCCTCTAGCTTGAGGTACGCGACCACCTTGGCGAAGGTGGGCTCCGGGATGAGGGTGAGGTTGGAGGCGGCGTTCCCGAAGTCCTCGTTGAGGCCGCCGGAGAGGGTGCTGATGAGGAGCTCGTCGCGGATCTTTTCCCCCAGATCATGGAGCACATCGGCGAGCTTCTTGAGGCACATGCAAAAATCATCGATGGACGAGTCAAGTTGCTGGCACCCGTAAAACTCACCATAGAGGAGGACCTTGCGCTGCAGCCGTTTGTCGGTGAAGAGGCCGTTGAGCTTGGTCCAGACCGCATAGGCGTCGTCCTCGTCGTTCACCACGGTGTGGAAGATGTCGCTGGAGATGATGAGGTAGAACCAGCGAATGATGGTGGCGTCGAGGATCATCCACTCCTCATCGTTGATCATGAGCGCCGAGTCCATGGTGCCGTCCACGTGGCCGTGTAGGAGGTACTCACGGAATACAAGCGAAAAATACCGCTTCCAAGCGGAGTAGGAGGCGGTGGTGTGATCGAGCTTGACCGGGACACGCTCAAGGATGTTGAGATCGCGGACGAGGGTGACATTGGGACCGGCGAACGGGTTGGAGACGGTGGAGGAGGAGGAACTCATGGTGGTTCGGCTCGGGTGGTAGGGTGCGGCGCGGGTTAAGGTAGAGAGGGGGTAGGGCGCGGCGCGGGGAGAGAGGGAGGGGCGCGGCACGGGTGGAGGGGAGGGAGGGTTAGGGCGCGGCGCGGGTGGGGAGGGAGGGGCGCGGCGCGGGTGGAGGGAGGCGGAAGCAGTGGGGCGCGGCGGCGGCGGCCTCGGGGGAAGGCGGCTGCGGCGGCGAGCGGGGCGGGGAGGGCGGTGCGGCGTGTTGGAAATATGCCCTAGAGGCAATAATAAAAGCATTATTATTATATTTCCTTGTTCATGATAATTGTCTTTATTCATGCTATAATTGTGTTATCCGGAAATCGTAATACATGTGTGAATAACAGACACCAACATGTCCCTAGTGAGCCTCTAGTTGACTAGCTCGTTGATCAACAGATAGTCATGGTTTCCTGACTATGGACACTGGATGTCATTGATAACGAGATCACATCATTGGGAGAATGATGTGATGGACAAGACCCAATCCTAAACATAGCACAAGATCGTATAGTTCGTTTGCTAGAGTTTTGCAATGTCAAAGTATCTTTTCCTTAGACCATGAGATCGTGTAACTCCCGGATACCGTAGGAGTGCTTTGGGTATGCCAAACGTCACAACGTAACTGGGTGACTATAAAGGTAGACTACGGGCATCTCCGAAAGTGTCTGTTGGGTGACATGGATCAAGACTGGGATTTGTCACTCCGTATGACGGAGAGGTATCACTGGGCCCACTCGGTAATGCATCATCATAATGAGCTCAGAGTGACCAAGTGTCTGGTCACGGGATCATGCATTACGGTACGAGTAAAGTGACTTGCCGGTAACGAGATTGAACGAGGTATTGGGATACCGACGATCGAATCTCGGGCAAGTAACATATCGATAGACAAAGGGAATAGTGTACAGGATTGATTAAATCCTCGACATCGTGGTTCATCCGATGAGATCATCGTGGAGCATGTGGGAGCCAACATGGGTATCCAGATCCCGCTGTTGGTTATTGACCGGAGAGTCATCTCGGTCATGTCTGCTTGTCTCCCGAACCCGTAGGGTCTACACACTTAAGGTTCGGTGACGCTAGGGTTATGAAGATATGTATATGCAGAAACCCGAATGTTGTTCGGAGTCCCGGATGAGATCCCGGATGTTACGAGGAGTTCCGGAATGGTCCGGAGGTAAAGAATTATATATAGGAAGTGCTATTTCGGGCATCGGGACAAGTTTCGGGGTTATCGGTATTGTACCGGGACCACCGGAAGGGTCCCGGGGGTCCACCGGGTGGGGCCACCTGTCCCGGGGGGCCACATGGGCTGTAGGGGGTGCGCCTTGGCCTAGATGGGCCAAGGGCACCAGCCCCTGTAGGCCCATGCACCTAGGGTTTCCCCCTAGGAGGAGTCCTAGTGGTGGAAGGCACCCCTAGGTGCCTTGGGGGGGAGGGAAACCTCCCCTAGGCCGCCGCCCCCCTAGTAGATCTCATCTACTAGGGCCGGCCACCCCCCCTTGGCACCCCTATATATAGTGGGGGAGAGGAGGGACTTGATACACCAGCCCCTGGCGCCTCCATCTCCCCCCGTTACGTCTCTCCCTCGTAGTCTCGGCGAAGCCCTGCTGCTGTGACGCCCTGCATCCACCACCACGCCGTCGTGCTGCTGGATCTTCATCAACCTCTCCTTCCCCCTTGCTGGATCAAGAAGGAGGAGACGTCTCCCGTCCCGTACGTGTGTTGAACGCGGAGGTGCCGTCCGTTCGGCGCTGGTCATCGGTGATTTGGATCACGTCGAGTACGACTACATCATCACCGTTCTTTTGAACGCTTCCGCTCGCGATCTACAAAGGTATGTAGATGCATCTAATCACTCGTTGCTAGATGAACTCCTAGATGATCTTGGTGAAACGAGTAGGAAATTTTTTGTTTTCTGCAACGTTCCCCAACAGTGGCATCATGAGCTAGGTCTATGCGTAGTTCTTCTTGCGCGAGTAGAACACAATTTGTTGTGGGCGTAGATTTGTCAACTTTCTTGCCGTTACTAGTCCTTTCTTGCTTCAGCGGTATTGTGGGATGAAGCGGCCCGGACCAACCTTACATGTACGCTTACGTGAGACCGGTTCCACCGACTAACATGGACTAGTTGCATAAGGTGGCTGGCGGGTGTCTGTCTCTCCTACTTTAGTTGGAGCGGAATCGATGAACAGGGTCCTTATGAAGGGTAAATAGAAGTTGACAAATCACGTTGTGGCTTTAACGTAGGTAAGAAAACGTTCTTGCTAGAACCCTAATTCAGCCACGTAAAACTTGCAACAACAATTAGAGGACGTCTAACTTGTTTTTGCAGCAAGTGGTTTGTGATATGATATGGCCAAAGTTGTGATGAATGATGAATGATCTATATGTGATGTATGAGATGTTCATGCTATTGTAATAGGATTCACGACTTGCATGTCGATGAGTATGACAACCGGCAGGAGCCATAGGAGTTGTCTTTATTCTTTTATATGACCTGCGTGTCATCAAGAAACGCCATGTAAATTACTTTAATTTATTGCTAAACGTGTTAGCCATAGTAGTAGAAGTAATAGTTGGCGAGCAACTTCATGGAGACACGATGATGGAGATCATGATGATGGAGATCATGGTGTCAAGCCGGTGACAAGATGATCATGGAGCCCCAAGATGGAGATCAAAGGAGCTATGTGATATTGGCCATATCATGTCACGTTTATTATTTGATTGCATGTGATGTTTATCATGTTTTGCATCTTGTTTACTTAGAACGACGGTAGTAAATAAGATGATCCCTCACAATAAATTCAAGAAGTGTTCCCCCTAACTGTGCACCGTTGCGTTTCGCTGTTTCAAAACACCACGTGATGATCGGGTGTTTTATTCAGACGTTCACATACAACGGGTGTAAGACAGATTTACACATGCAAACACTTAGGTTGACTTGACGAGCCTAGCATGTACAGACATGGCCTCGGAACACAGAAGACCGAAAGGTCGAGCATGAGTCGTATAGAAGATACGATCAACATGAAGATGTTCACCGATGTTGACTAGTCCGTCTCACGTGATGATCGGACACGGTCTAGTTTAACTCGGATCATGTAATACTTAGATGATAGAGGGATGTCTAATCTAAGTGGGAGTTCACTAATAATTTGATTAGTTGAACTTAATTATCATGAACTTAGTCTAAATATTTTTACAATATGTCTTGTAGATCAAATGGCCAACGTAGTCCTCAACTTCAACGCGTTCCTAGAGAAAACTAAGCTGAAAGACGATGGCAGCAACTATACGGACTGGGTCCGGAACCTGAGGATCATCCTCATAGCTGCCAAGAAAGATTATGTCCTACAAGCACCGCTTGGTGACGCACCCGTTCTCCCTGCAGAACAAGATGTTATGAACGCTTGGCAGGCACGTTTCGATGACTACTCCCTCGTTCAGTGCGGCATGCTTTACAGCCTAGAGCCGGGGCTCCAAAAGCGTTTTGAGAGACATGGAGCATATGAGATGTTCGAAGAGCTGAAAATGGTTTTCCAAGCTCATGCCCGGGTCGAGAGATATGAAGTCTCCGACAAATTCTTCAGCTGTAAGATGGAGGAAAACAGTTCTGTCAGTGAGCACATACTCACTATGTCTGGGTTGCATAACCGCCTGACTCAGCTGGGAGTTAATCTCCCGGATGATGCGGTCATTGACAGAATCCTCCAGTCGCTTCCACCAAGCTACAAGAGCTTTGTGATGAACTTCAATATGCAGGGGATGGAAAAGACCATTCCCGAAGTATTTGCTATGCTGAAATCAGCAGAGGTAGAAGTCAGGAAGGAACATCAAGTGTTGATGGTCAATAAAACCACAAAGTTCAAGAAAGGCAAGGGTAAAAAGAACTTCAAGAAGGACGGCAAGGAGGTTGCCGAGCCCGGCAAGCAAGCTGCCGGGAAGAAGCCAAAGAATGGACCCAAGCCCGAGACTGAGTGCTTTTATTGCAAGGGAAGCGGTCACTGGAAGCGGAACTGCCCTAAGTACTTAGCGGATAAGAAGGCCGGCAAAACAAAAGGTATATGTGATATACATGTAATTGATGTGTACCTTACTAGTGCCCGTAGTGGCTCCTGGGTATTTGATACCGGTGCAGTTGCTCACATTTGTAACTCAAAGCAGGGGCTGCGGAATAAGCGGAAACTAGCAAAGGACGAGGTGACGATGCGCGTCGGGAATGGTTCCAAGGTCAATGTGATCGCCGTCGGCACGCTGCCTCTGCATCTCCCTTCGGGATTAGTTTTAAACCTTAATAATTGTTATTTAGTGCCAGCTTTGAGCATGAACATTGTATCGGGATCTCGTTTAATTCGAGATGGCTACTCTTTTAAATCTGAGAATAATGGTTGTTCCATTTTTATGAGAGATATGTTTTATGGTCATGCTCCTATGGTGAATGGTTTATTCTTTATGAATCTCGAACGTGATGCTACACATGTTCATAATGTGAGTACCAAAAGAAGTAAGGTTGATAATGATAGTCCCACATACTTGTGGCACTGCCGCCTTGGTCACATAGGTGTCAAACGCATGAAGAAGCTCCATGCTGATGGACTTTTAGAGTCTCTTGATTATGAATCATTTGACACGTGCGAACCATGCCTTATGGGTAAAATGACCAAGACTCCGTTCTCAGGAACAATGGAGCGAGCAACCGACTTATTGGAAATCATACATACTGATGTGTGCGGTCCGATGAGTGTTGAGGCTCGCGGTGGCTATCGTTATGTTCTCACTCTCACTGATGATTTAAGTAGGTATGGGTATATCTACTTAATGAAACACAAGTCTGAAACCTTTGAAAAGTTCAAGGAATTTCAGAGTGAGGTTGAAAATCAACGTGACAGGAAAATCAAGTTTCTACGATCAGATCGTGGAGGAGAATACTTGAGTCACGAGTTTGGGGCACACTTAAGAAAATGTGGAATAGTTTCACAACTCACGCCGCCTGGAACACCTCAGCGTAATGGTGTGTCCGAACGTCGTAATCGCACTCTGTTAGATATGGTGCGATCTATGATGTCTCTTACCGATTTACCACTTTCTTTTTGGGGCTATGCTTTAGAGACTGCCGCATTCACTTTAAATAGGGCTCCGTCGAAATCCGTTGAGACGACACCGTATGAATTATGGTTTGGAAAAAAACCTAAGCTGTCGTTTCTAAAAGTTTGGGGATGCGATGCTTATGTCAAGAAACTTCAACCTAAAAAGCTCGAACCCAAGTCGGAAAAATGCGTCTTCATAGGATACCCAAAAGAAACTATTGGGTACACCTTCTACCTCAGATCCGAAGGCAAGATCTTTGTTGCCAAGAATGGGTCCTTTCTGGAGAAAGAGTTTCTCTCGAAAGAAGTAAGTGGGAGGAAAGTAGAGCTTGATGAAGTATTACCTCTTGAACCGGAAAATGGCGCAACTCAAGAAAATGTTCCTGAGGTGCCTGCACCGACTAGAGAGGAAGTTAATGAAAATGATCAAGATACTTCTGATCAAGCCCCTACTGAAATTCGAAGGTCCACAAGGACACGTTCCGCACCAGAGTGGTACGGCAGCCCTGTCTTGGAAATCATGCTGTTAGACAATGGTGAACCTTCGAACTATGAAGAAGCGATGGCAGGCCCGGATTCCGACAAATGGCTGGAAGCCATGAAATCCGAGATAGGATCCATGTATGAAAACAAAGTATGGACTTTGACTGACTTGCCCGTTGAGCGGCGAGCCATAGAAAATAAATGGATCTATAAGAGGAAGACAGACGCGGATGGTAATGTGACCATCTATAAAGCTCAGCTTGTCGCTAAGGGTTATCGACAAGTTCAAGGGGTTGACTACGATGAGACTTTCTCACCGGTAGCGAAGCTGAAGTCCGTCCGAATCATGTTAGCAATTGCCGCATTCTATGATTACGAAATATGGCAAATGGACGTCAAAACGGCATTCCTTAATGGTTTACTTAAGGAAGAATTGTATATGATACAGCCGGAAGGTTTTGTCGATCCTAAGAATGCTGACAAAGTATGCAAGCTCCAACGCTCGATTTATGGGCTGGTGCAAGCATCTCGGAGTTGGAACATTCGCTTTGATGAGATGATCAAAGCGTTTGGGTTTACACAGACTTATGGAGAAGCCTGCGTTTACAAGAAAGTGAGTGGGAGCTCTGTAGCATTTCTCATATTATATGTAGATGACATACTGTTGATGGGAAATGATATAGAACTCTTGGACAGCATCAAGGCCTACTTGAATAAAAGTTTTTCAATGAAGGACCTTGGAGAAGCTGCTTATATATTAGGCATCAAAATCTATAGAGATAGATCGAGACGCCTCATAGGTCTTTCACAAAGCACATACCTTGATAAGATATTGAAGAAGTTCAATATGGATCAATCCAAGAAGGGGTTCTTGCCTGTGTTACAAGGTGTGAAATTGAGCTCAGCTCAATGTCCGACCACGGCAGAAGATAATAGAAGAGATGAGCGTCATCCCCTATGCCTCAGCCATAGGTTCTATTATGTATGCCATGCTGTGTACCAGACCTGATGTTAACCTTGCCGTCAGTTTGGTAGGAAGGTACCAAAGTAATCCCGGCAAGGAACACTGGACAGCGGTCAAGAATATCCTAAAATACCTGAAAAGGACTAAGGAAATGTTTCTCGTTTATGGAGGTGACGAAGAGCTCGTCGTAAAGGGTTACGTCGACGCTAGCTTCGACACAGATCTGGATGACTCTAAGTCACAAACCGGATACGTGTATATTTTGAATGGTGGGGCAGTAAGCTGGTGCAGTTGCAAGCAGAGCGTCGTGGCGGGATCTACATGTGAAGCGGAGTACATGGCAGCCTCGGAGGCAGCACATGAAGCAATATGGGTGAAGGAGTTCATCACCGACCTAGGAGTCATACCCAATGCGTCGGGGCCGATCAAGCTCTTCTGTGACAACACTGGAGCTATTGCACTTGCCAAGGAGCCCAGGTTTCACAAGAAGACAAGGCACATCAAGCGTCGCTTCAACTCCATTCGTGAAAATGTTCAAGATGGAGACATAGAGATTTGTAAAGTACATACGGACCTGAATGTAGCAGATCCGTTGACTAAACCTCTCCCTAGAGCAAAACATGATCAACACCAGAATTCCATGGGTGTTCGATTCATCACAATGTAACTAGATTATTGACTCTAGTGCAAGTGGGAGACTGTTGGAAATATGCCCTAGAGGCAATAATAAAAGCATTATTATTATATTTCCTTGTTCATGATAATTGTCTTTATTCATGCTATAATTGTGTTATCCGGAAATCGTAATACATGTGTGAATAACAGACACCAACATGTCCCTAGTGAGCCTCTAGTTGACTAGCTCGTTGATCAACAGATAGTCATGGTTTCCTGACTATGGACACTGGATGTCATTGATAACGAGATCACATCATTGGGAGAATGATGTGATGGACAAGACCCAATCCTAAACATAGCACAAGATCGTATAGTTCGTTTGCTAGAGTTTTGCAATGTCAAAGTATCTTTTCCTTAGACCATGAGATCGTGTAACTCCCGGATACCGTAGGAGTGCTTTGGGTATGCCAAACGTCACAACGTAACTGGGTGACTATAAAGGTAGACTACGGGCATCTCCGAAAGTGTCTGTTGGGTGACATGGATCAAGACTGGGATTTGTCACTCCGTATGACGGAGAGGTATCACTGGGCCCACTCGGTAATGCATCATCATAATGAGCTCAGAGTGTCCAAGTGTCTGGTCACGGGATCATGCATTACAGTACGAGTAAAGTGACTTGCCGGTAACGAGATTGAACGAGGTATTGGGATACCGACGATCGAATCTCGGGCAAGTAACATATCGATAGACAAAGGGAATAGTGTACGGGATTGATTAAATCCTCGACATCGTGGTTCATCCGATGAGATCATCGTGGAGCATGTGGGAGCCAACATGGGTATCCAGATCCCGCTGTTGGTTACTGACCGGAGAGTCGTCTCGGTCATGTCTGCTTGTCTCCCGAACCCGTAGGGTCTACACACTTAAGGTTCGGTGACGCTAGGGTTATGAAGATATGTATATGCAGAAACCCGAATGTTGTTCGGAGTCCCGGATGAGATCCCGGACGTCACGAGGAGTTCCGGAATGGTCCGGAGGTAAAGAATTATATATAGGAAGTGCTATTTCGGGCATCGGGACAAGTTTCGGGGTTATCAGTATTGTACCGGGACCACCGGAAGGGTCCCGGGGGTCCACCGGGTGGGGCCACCTGTCCCAGGGGGCCACATGGGCTGTAGGGGGTGCGCCTTGGCCTAGATGGGCCAAGGGCACCAGCCCCTGTAGGCCCATGCGCCTAGGGTTTCCCCCTAGGAGGAGTCCTAGTGGTGGAAGGCACCCCTAGGTGCCTTGGGGGGGAGGGAAACCTCCCCTAGGCCGCCGCCCCCCTAGTAGATCTCATCTACTAGGGCCGGCCACCCCCCCTTGGCACCCCTATATATAGTGGGGGAGAGGAGGGACTTGATACACCAGCCCCTGGCGCCTCCATCTCCCCCCGTTACGTCTCTCCCTCGTAGTCTCGGCGAAGCCCTGCTGCTGTGACGCCCTGCATCCACCACCACGCCGTCGTGCTGCTGGATCTTCATCAACCTCTCCTTCCCCCTTGCTGGATCAAGAAGGAGGAGACGTCTCCCGTCCCGTACGTGTGTTGAACGCGGAGGTGCCGTCCGTTCGGCGCTGGTCATCGGTGATTTGGATCACGTCGAGTACGACTACATCATCACCGTTCTTTTGAACGCTTCCGCTCGCGATCTACAAAGGTATGTAGATGCATCTAATCACTCGTTGCTAGATGAACTCCTAGATGATCTTGGTGAAACGAGTAGGAAAATTTTTGTTTTCTGCAACGTTCCCCAACACGGCGGTGACCAGCGGCGGCGGCGGCGGCGGCGGCTGGTGACGGCGGCGTGAAGAGGCGGCGGCGGCGGCAGCGGCGCGGAGGCGCGGCGGTGGCGGCGGCGGCGGCTAGGGTTAGGATCGTGCTGCAATAGATATCATTTAAAAGGACAAGTTATGGGCTGTGCAATCTCGATGTATTGATCGGTGCACCAGGCACGTATATATAAGTACAGAGGTGAGCCACAACCTTATAACTATACAAAGAAACAGGAGGTGGGCCCTACACACATATACACGTACACAATATACTCAACAATCATGTCATGGCACCGTCCGTCAGGTCTTCTTCTTCTTCAACGGCACGGCCTCCAGTCCGCCGCGCGGAGCTCTGACGACCTCGTAAGGGACGTACGTGCCCATCAGCTTGTCCCACGCCACGAAGAACAGCTGCGCGTAGTTGCAGCGGCCACCACGAATCTGGTGGTGGACGTCGTGGTAGGCCGTGTTGTTGCGGAACAGGAGATGCAGCGGGTTGCCCGGGACAAGCACGCCGGAGTGGTCGTCGACGGCCTTGAGAGTCGCGAACGAGAAGAAGGCGGCGGCCGTCAGGGGCGCCATCCCCGTCACGGCCAGCGCCAGCGCGCCGCCGGCCGTGTCCAGTACGAGGCCCTCCAGCGGGTGGTTGTACTGGGCGCCGTAGGCGTACGGCGCCACCAGCCGGTGGTGCCAGGAGTGGACATGGCGGTACAGCAGGCCGCTGCTGTGCATCAGGCGGTGCCACCCGTACTGCCACGTGTCGAGGACCACCATGGCGACCACGAACTGGCAGCAGACGACGGCAATGGCAGGAGTGGCGGCGCCGGCAACCCGGCGATCTTCTCACTTCACCTGCGTTCAGTTTAACTTCCTTTAGTTCAGTTGCACTGCCACCTGAGTAGCTAGCATCGATGAATGCGGTACCGCTGCACTTACATGGAAGACGGCGAAGGCTATCGCCGCCTGGAGAACGTGCTGGAGGAGGACGGTGGATCACGACCGGCTTGGGGACGAGGTTCCTGAGCTCCTCCTCCTCCCTCGAGTGGAGCCTGTGATCAGCCAGTACACGGCCGAGCACCGTGTACACACCGGCGGCGACCCAGTACACGATGATCGGCGCGAGTATGGCCACCACCTCCTCGGAGGGCAGCGCCATTCGCGCGTCGTGGAGTCTCCGGAGCGATGGATCGATGGTCAGCTGGGTTGCAGTGGGGTCTATGGAGAGATGGATCGATAGTCAGCTGGGTTGCAGTGAGGGTTGCCTCCGAAAAATTGGGCATTTATAAGCTGATGAGGATGTCAACCGGCAGCCAGCAGGAGAAAACGTGAACAGCGACGGCATGCAAGTGCAATCACGGAAGTATGTTTAGTACGTTGGCGTGCCTTGATTATCTAGGCCAGTCATTTCCTTTGGGATAATCCCTGATGGGTTCTATCTGGGGGGTTGTAGGCCTGTAGCTGATGAAAGTCCTCTTCTACTCGCCAGCACAGATACCCCTACTGTGAGCAGTAAATTTAATAAAAATAGAAAAATTATAAAAAACTGAATTTTTTGGCAACCATTGTTGAAATCTTCGAGTGCTTGCAAAGCTTCATCATGGAATGACATTCACGGAACTCGTAGCAAAAAGAAAAAATAGCATTCCACAAATGACAATCCGTCATGCTGGTGTCATTTCTAGATAAGCATTCTTTGGACACAAGGAAGTGTTCTTCTTTTTAACTATGCCATTTTCGTCACAGGCGGAAGCACGAAAAAGGTCTATTATCTAAGAGCATCTTTGACCGATCCCTTATGAAGTTTTAGAGGTTTGAGATTTTATGACACGAAGGGGTGTTTTAGAGGAGAAAAGTTTTATGACTGATCCCTTATAAAAAAAATTTAACTATGCTGTTTTCATCACAAGCGAAACACGAAAGAGGTCTATTATATATCCGAGAGCATCTTTGACCGATCCTTTATAAACCGATCAGACTAGTAGGAGCGGTCAAGGAAGTGGTTTTTCTATTAAATTGTGTGATTTTCCGTGTAGTTTTCTTTGGATC
Source organism: Triticum aestivum (assembly GCF_018294505.1). Lineage (NCBI taxonomy): Eukaryota > Viridiplantae > Streptophyta > Magnoliopsida > Poales > Poaceae > Triticum > Triticum aestivum. The sequence continues at coordinate 123,621,968 of NC_057810.1, read as the reverse complement.
AGTTCTATTAGAAAAAAACTGATGAAGTATGTGAACAACATGTCGTTTGATGTAGTAATTGAGCAGTGAAGTTTAACTCGATGACCCAAAAGTAAATGAATTTGTGTTACAAAAATTTGAAGGAGTTACGTTTTGGAGCTCAGTTAGGAACCGCAATTTTTTTGTGGAGCAAATACAAGAAGTTGAAGGATAAGAGGCAGGCTATAGAGGCCTAAATTACAAGGGGTCGGTTAGAGATGCTCTGATGCACACCAAAAGAGAATTATGTCTATCTAGCAATAGCAAATGCAACTGCTAGTGCCATTCCTAGATAAGCATTCCCTGGACACAAGGAAGTGCATACTGGAAGAGGTCTGTCAACCAATCCACGCCAAAAGAGAAGTCTGTTTAACTAGCAGTAGCAAGTGCCATTTCTGGATAAGCATCTCTTGCACACAAGGGGCTGTCATATACGTGCTGGGCCGACAAACCCGGTTTGCTGCTGGCTAGCTGCATGCATGCAGCGCAGCTGCGATCAACAGAGCGGAAGGAGGTGGAGTCATTCGATTTGCGTACGCTTTTCTCCGCGTGTCGAGAACTTGATGGGATCTAGCTACTCGCTTTGGACTTCATCTTTATACGGAGTACAACTGAAAGTTGCTGTAAGTTGCAGACAGAGAGCAGGCGTGATGGGGTGGATCGTTGTCCGTTTCTGCAGAAAAGTGTAACCGAAGCAGAGTATGTTGCTATTATCCACCGGACGCGGAGTTTCTCAGCCCGAGCTCATCGAGCTTGGGTGAGCTCGGGTGAACAGTAAAATCGAAAATAATTTAAAAAATTCTAAATTTTTTTGTAACGAATATTGACAAAAAAATTAAGTGGTTGCAAAAATTCGTCCTCGAATCACATTCCTGAAAGACATGGCAAAAAAAATTGAAACTTTGAAAATGCTACTTTCAAAAGCATTTTGGAGCACCGATTTTGTTTCTTTTTTTTGCCACGCCTTCTAGGAATGTTTATCACAAAAGCATTCTGATTCCATGATGAACTTTTGCAAGGCCTTAAAATTTTTGTCAATGTTCATCACAAAAAAAAATTCAGATTTCTTTCAATTTTTTATTTTTATTTTACTTTTCACCCGAGCTCATTTGAGCTCGGGAGCAGAAGGACACTTACGTGATCCACCACAATTTAGGGGAGTATAAAGGAGTGGGGAAACAAATTAAAAGAGGTAAAGAAATTGTGAAGGAAATTTAAAAAGGTAAATAGGGGCACAAATTTGCTTAAATTGGGCAAAAACGCAAAAAAAAACTGCTAAATGGGATAAATGATGTAACAAACATGAAACTATTTTTTGAAAAGAAGGTTGAAACTTGAAAGCCCCGGCCTCTGCATCAAAAGATGCACACAAGACATTAAACAATGGGGTAACAAAATGAAATTCACTCTATATATTAAAACAAAAACTATAATTGGTGAGGGTACCCTATACGAGTAGTTAGTTGGAGGCTCGGAGCAATGATGGCACTTGTTACTTGCACAGTTGCACCTTGCCATGTTACTTGCAAGGCCAGAAATGGCTTTGTTCTCCCTGAGAGACCATTGTCGTCTGAACATGCGCGCCGGGAGCTCCTACTGGGCGCCTTCATCGCCAATTAGCAACACGTGCACCCTTTCATGGGTCGGCCCAATAACGCGAGCAGCGCTTGGTCAGCAAATCGATCGTTGGACTGGTATACATGATCGACTGTTAACCATTCCCCAAGGCCCATTGACCGTTGACTCTTCAGGATAAAGTTCACACAAAAAAAAGTTCATAAATTTGAAAAACCTCGTTAATCTGAAAAAAAATCATAAAGTTTTGAAAAGAATTTCATGAATTTGAAAAAGTTCACCAAAACCGGTTAGCAAAAACTAAAATTTTCATGGATTTGAAAAAGAGTTAATGAAAATTTTAAATAAGTTCACCAAAAAAGTTAATAGTTTTGAAAAAAGTTTGTGGAAATTTAAGAAGTTCACTAAAAAAGTTTGTGAAGGAAAAAACTGGTCTGGAAGCTACCAGAAGTTTCCCAAAACCGGTTGGAAAGCTTCCCAAAACCGGAGCAAAAAATCACGTTGTTTCGCTTCCCAAAACCGACCCATTTTCTACGATCTTGAGAGGGAGGGGTGGGGGGAGGGAGTGTGCGCCCGTTTGCGCAACACCTTTAGACGGCACAATTGGCGCCAAATAGGGATTGGGCTAGGACGCACAATTCACAGATCAAAAACCTCTAGTTGCTTTGGACCACGGCCACGGGGTGCTCGCTCGTGCCAACGATGGTATGATTCAATGCGGGCGCGAACATAACCATTTCCTATTCGAGACTTGTTGTGTTGGTTAACATCTTAACAGTATGCACCGTCCACATTGTAGCTCTCGATCGTCCATAGTGCGCTTGCCCATATAGCATTTCCTTCACCGGTTTGTGGGAACCTTTTCTAGAATGGTTCTTCTCTGGTTTTTTGGGGGCAAGTTTTTTTTTCATGTTTCATTTCTATTTTTTTTCGTCTTCTTATCGTTTTCATTTTTTGTGATTGTTTTTTTTATCCGTGAACATTTCAAATCCGTGATCATTTTTCAAATCTAAAAACTTTTCCAAAATTCTTTAACATTTTTTTAGACCCGCAAAAAATTTCAAATCCGAAAACATATATTTTGAATATGTGAAATCCGCAAAGTTTTCTCGAAATTATGAAAAATATGAAATCCGTGAAACTATTTTCTAATTCATTTTTTAGATAACACAAACAATTTCAACTCCATTGACATATTTCAAATCTGTGAACATCTACTATAAATCTATGAACATTTTAAAATTTTGATTTTTTTTTCAAATCCATGAACATTTTCAAATTCATTTTTTTAAATCTGTGAAGTTTATTTTGAATCCATTAATATTTTTCAAATTGAACTTTTTCTGAATCCACAATCTTCTTTCAGATCCATGAATGTTTTTCAAATATGCGAACATATTTAAAAATCATGATTTTTTTCAAGGACATGATCTTTTTGCAAATTTGCCAACTGTCACCAAATGCACAAACTTTTTTCAAAATTGAGATCACTTTTTGAAATGCAAGAACTTTTTTTCAAATCCTCAAACTTTTTTAACAAACCTATGGACTTTTTCAAATCTAAGTTCTGTGAAAATCAACAATCAATGGTCAACGGGCAACCGGTGAACCATAAAATCGATCCAAGTGATGGGATGCAAACAAGTGGCTTGCATCTCGGCCCAACCCACGCGGAGGGCTGCATGATCGCCAGCTAGCTTTACTGGCGCAAAGAGCGCTGATTAGGAGCTCTAATATACTAGTAAATGGCACGTGCCGTGCATGTGTAGAGATAGTTATAAACACACATATCGTGTGTCATTTCAAGTGTCATGATTTGAACTATCATGGCTGGAGTCGCACAACCCATCAATTAATTAATCATTAATAGTTATAAAGGTATAAAGAATTTAATAGTATAGCTGTGCAATATTAGATTTAAACAATTTAGAACACTGAAAGAAAAAGGGTACCCTCTTTATCCTCAATTTAATAAAATTTAACACGTCCTAGCTTGAGAAATGGATAGAGTACGATGTGCAAGCTATTCATCATTATAAATAAAATTACTATTTAAACATTGATTGTTGAGTTGTGCGAAAGTAATTAAAAAATTACTATATAAATAAAATTACTATTTAAACATCACAGTTCCACTGTTTTGTTGTTAGAAATTTTTACAAATTTATTCCAAAAAATAAGGATAATAATACTTGTAAAAAATTATATGAGAAAGTAATTAAAAGCTTATTCGCAAAAAAAAGTAATTAAAAGCTATTTAGCTGTACCACATATGACGTTTTTAATTTATTTGTCATTCTTTAATCGGTTAAATTGCTTCCGCCAGCGGAAAATCATTTCAGGCTTCTGTGCCTATGCACAGGCTGCATCATCTGCCATCGCCATGCTTTTAATCTCTCTCATCACAATGCCTACTTTTTTTACAGCGTCATCACGATGCCTACTTGATAGCTTTGCTAGCCTCTAGTATTATTACTCTACTCTACTACTACTTGCATTGTATTGTAGGGGGGTGCCTCAAGCAAGTACTCATGGGACTGCGCTAGAAATTTCTCAATGGTACTGGCAGAATCATGTGCGCATCTATCAACTTTTCTGAGAATGGCAGACCAGCATAGGGAAGGCACAACGCGAATCCCTGTGATGTGGGCCATCAGATTGACATATCCAATGGTTCAAATGCAGCCACGTAGTCCTCTAGCACAAGCCATTAAAGATGAACCGTACGATTAAAAAGATCCAACAGTTCATATGGCTTGCTATTCGTATACTATATAGGAGTATAGATATAGATATAGATGTCAAGGTTTGCTCACATAAGGCACGGTGGTTGGGCCAGCCCAATAATCGCTTTGTGCGCCTTGGGATGAACAACTCCTAGTCAGTACGGGTTTCAACCGGTTTGTTGGCATGAAAGCTATATCTCGCTTATAGATGTATGCTTCTCTCGCCTGAAGTATTTTTTGGTCACTACAGTATTGGCCGGCCCAGTACTGGCCGGCCCAGTACTGTAGCATTAATTTTACTGCGTTCATTATTTTGTGTTTTCTTGTTTTCCATTCTCAATTTTTGCCATTGGTTTTAATTTTTATTTTCATCATTTTTCTTTGGTTTTAATCGGTTTTTTTGGTTTTTATTTTTGGTTTATTTCATGGTTTACTTCTTTTCTAAGCAAATCACTGTGTTCCACTGTTTTACATCGGTTTTCTTGTTTTTTATACTTTCTTATTCTTATTCTTTTTATGTGTTTTTTCTTTGTTTCTTATTCTTATACTTTGTTTATTTCTGGTTTTCTTTGTTTTTTATCTTTTTCACACACATTGTATATGTTATGTATACAACATAAATAATTTTTTTTATAAATTTTTATAATGCATGATTTTTTTAATATATGTTTTGAAATATACTTTTTCCATACATATTGTACATTTTTTATATCAGTAGCAACATTTTTGTATACTTGTTTAACATTTTCTAAATACATGATTAACATTTTCTCAGGTATATTTTTTGATGCCTACTTTTTTCACATGGATTGTGCATTTTTCATATACATAAGAAACATTTTTCTTATACACATTTACTTTTTAAATGCATGATTAATATATTTTCAAATATATGTTTCGATGTCTGCTTTCTTGAGTATACCTTTATTGTATACACAACAAACATTTTTCTTATAGAGTACATTATAAGAAATTAATAGGTCAGTTGAATACCCGGGAGCAGTAATTTAATTGTTTCAAATTTTCTGTTAACATTTTTCAAATACATGATTAACATTTTTGTAATGTACATTTTGACGTATATATTTTTCATACATATGGTAGCTTTTTTATGCATATGAAAATATTTATAGACATTTAACATTTTAAAATACATGATACATTTTTCCATACACGTTGTATATATTTTGCACACTTACTTTTTTATATACACCTTAAACATTTTTTAAATATATGATTAATATTTTTTTATGGTATGAATATTTTTTCAATGGTTGAACAGTTTTTTTTTGTAAATTTCTATATATAAGGAAACAGTGAAAACAAAAGAAAAATAAAACAAAAATTAAAAGGATGGTGACGGGACACGGGGCGGACCGACGCACCGCTTCAATGTTGGTGCCGTGACAGGCCGCGTACGGTTTGGGTCGGCATGAATGCGGCGCTGACTCTCTAGAGCGACGCTGACCGGTGTGAATATGCGTCAACTGGTTTGTGCGGGAAAAATCGCTGGTGCAGAAGAGGTTTTTAAGTGGGTCTGGAGTATTCAGATGCGTGCAGGGCAGCGTTTCAAACGCCTATAAACGGGAAATAATTCTATGAGACAAGGTCTCACGGGTTAGCAGGTGATACCCATCCTGATGGATGACACGTGACATTTATAAATCACAAAGCATCTACCCATCGCCCACTTGAAATCACGGGGAGATTAGATGCTTTGTGATTTATGAATGCCACGTGTCATCCATCAGGATGGGTCTCACCTGCTAATCGTGAGACCTCTCATATAATCCCCCCCTCCATACCGTCCTAATTTGGATCTGTTTGCGGGAATTTCTACAACCCATACCTGGCCAAACGGGCCGGCCCGGCCCGGCCCATTATAATCGTGCCTGGCCCGGCACGGCCCGCCAGAGCACGATTACTATACGGGCCGTGCCGTGCCGGCCCGCGTGCTGCGCCCCCAGGCCCAGGCACGGCCCAGTTAGTAAACGGGCCGGCCTGTTGGCCCGTTTAGCACGGTGGACTGCATATTTTCAGCCTATTATTTGACGCACTGAGCGTTTTTTAGCCTATTTTTACATATTTGGCCATATATAGATGTATAAAAAATAAAAAAACTTAATCGGGCCGTGCCGTGCCGGCCCGCGTGCCTAGCCTCCAGGCCCAGGCACGGCCCAGGGCGTGCCGCGTGCCTGGCCCGGCCCGTTTAGCCCGTGCCGTGCCGGCATGCTCACGGGCCGGCCCGAAAAAACCGGCCCATTCGGCCAGCTATACTACAACCTCACTAACTTACATGTGTATGGACGAATTAAACCTTATAAATGTCTAATTTGAACTAAAACCATGATTATTTTTGGACGGAGGATGATTGCAATTGTTCCTGCGTGCCTGCTCTTGGCTTGGAATGTTCTAGAAGGGCCTAAAGCACTAGACCCGTTGCAGGGCAGCTTCCCTCCGTCCGTTCAAGGATGGACGGGCACGATCGACGCGGGGGACCTGACCTAGAACCTCACCAAACCCCAGGAGACCCCTCCCTCGGCAGCGCCTCGCCGAGCACCACCGCCATGGCCGCCGCCTCCTCCCCCCTCGCCGCCGGCGACAGCGCGCACCGGCGGCAGTGGCGGTACACGTGGGAGACCCTGGCGCACCTCCCCCTCCTGCGTCTCTACCTCTCCCACCCGGCCCTCTCCGCCGCGGCGCCCTCCGGTCTCCGCGCCGACCTCCGCCTCGACGCCGACCTCCTCCTCCTCTCCTTCTTCCTTACGTCGGACCCCGTCTCCCTCAGGGTCCCCGTGCCGAGGGTGCTCGTGGACCCCTCCGTCCCGCCCGAGTGCCGTGCCGCGGGGGACCACCTCGAGGTCCGCCTCACCCTCGTCCTCCCCGTCGACCACCCCGTCGTCGCCGCCGCCTTCCCCGGCGCCGGCCCTCCCGCGCCCCTCTCCCTCCGCGATGGTGAGCTTTTGGTTAACGTCTGTTCCCCTCTGAGATTAAGCGAGGTGTAGTTAGTTTCTCAATTGCCTCCTCAACTGAAATTGAATCAGTACTCAGTAATCACTCAGAGATGACCATAGCCCCGTATAATTTAGTGAAGACTATAATCTGATTTCTACTTCCAAATGACAGTGAAGTGTTCATAGGTAGGTTTCCTCATTTTGAATCTCCATGTTTCAGACCAATTTTGAGATATTTTCGTTGGTTCTTTTTCATGGCAGATTTGAAGTCTCTATCTTCTGGGGATGTCCATTTGTACTGCAAAACATGCTCAGCAAGATTGACAAAACAGCCACTAAGGTAGACTTTTGGGAGCCTTTGTGGTTGGGGCTTACACTTTACGTGCAGTGTTTACTCTTCAGTTACATGTCTCACTTGTTTACACGTTGAAAAATGCATGGAAATTGAACCTACTCAAACCAAATTGCTGGCACTCAGTACTTCATACTTAGCAACGTCCAAACCCATGATAGTGTGCTATGCAAGAATGAAGAATCACAATCTTAATCAAACCGCATCTCTTAGCAGAAACTGGAAAGATGTTAATATCTAGTGGAAACTGCAATAAAAGTTTTCATGATCAAGGTAAACATTTTACCATTATTTATTGGGTTTTTATCAGTTTTGCCATCGGTTGTATACTTGTATAACACTACTCAGTTCTGCCACTAGAACTTTTCACTACTCAAAAATGCCACTGTTCTGCTGGTCACGTAATCAAAAATACCATTTTTCACCGTTACCGTCAGGTCAATGCAAGTTGACTGAAGGTAGATGACGAAAATACCCCTGATCTCATTTTGCACTCTCTCTCTCCATAGTGTGGGTCCCACTAGTCAGGGAGCAAGGATAAAAAATTTTGGAGAAAAAAGAGCGTTTCTGGGTTTCGAACCAAAGACCTCAATGTAGACGGAGGAGCATGACAACCACTCTGACTAACACAAGCATTCATTTGAGATTAGAAATATTTTTATACAATAATCTATCTAGACCTAACTAAACAGACCCGACCCTACTGAAGCTAATCCTTTGGCCGACCCGCTTGTGCCAGTTTCGCCAGTTTCCCTAGTGGGAACCACAAATCCTAGCCGTCGTCGCCTGCCTAACTCCTCAATCCTCACCTGGCACCGTCGGTCGCCAGGCTGGCCGCCCAGCTCCAGCATGCCCGCCATGCTGCTGCGGCGCCTCCTGCCGAGTGCCACCACCCGTTGTCACCGTTACCAGAGAGATTCTTCCAGTCGGCTAGCCACTCGTGCGGGTGATCCCAACTAACTTTCAAACTCTAGCACAACTAGCTAGCAACAAGAAAAGATATGACACGCTGATATGTTGGCATATTATTCCGTCCAAACAATATAAGGAATATATCTCCTTGTACAACAAAAGACTTCCGTACTTCAGTTGGTTAGCCCGTGCAACGTGCAGGTCGTTGTGTTGGGTTCGAAACCCTGCATAGCCATTTTTCATTTTATCTTTTCATACGCCCGTTGCAGATGGGCCCACAAGTCAACAAAAAGAGAGGGGAGTTGACAAACGGGATAAGGGTATTTTTGTCATCTATCTTCAGTCAACGTGCATTGACATGGCGGTAACGGTGAAAATGGTCTTTTTGAGCACATGTCTAACGATACAGTGGTGTTTTTGAGTAGTGAAAATTTTTAATGGCAAAACTGAGTAGTGTTATACAACCGATGGCAAAACTGATAAAAACCCTTATTTATTTCTCCTGCACAACCTGTTCTTTTTCACATGTAATAAGTAAGTTATTCAGAGATGCCTTGCACTTCTCATATCATCTCCATTGCTTTTAAATTGGAGAAAACTTACTATTGGTTGATGGATCTGCTCATCAGTCATCGCATTGTAGTGGTTTACCAAGTTCTGTTGGAATGTAAATGTTCTAAAGAAGCACTAGGAGTGGCTGAATTTGTCTGAGGTGGTAATGAAGCGCTTTATGGAGTAGTCTTATGCTCTGGTCCCACTTGGAAGATATACTATTGGTTCAGTAGATAATTTCTAGAATCTAAGTTCTAAAAATAGCTGCAATCTACAGATCACTAACACTAAGAGCATCTTATTGCATTTAAGCATTAGGTAATTACTCACATATCATCAGCCTGCTCATGAGCTTGTGCGATCTACAGCTCATGGGTGCTAATAGTTTGTACTGGACGTGAAAACTAGGTGCACTGCTTGTGTTTCATCAGTATTATAACTGTCCAAAAGCTTCATATGAACCTTATCTCGTTGGCGAGTCTCATGTTTAAAATAACCACTTTTCAGGGACGTTGTGGAAATGCCATCTTTAAATTGGGAGGATGTGGCTGACAATTGGTTTGGTGGATGTTGCACATCATTCGGAGGGGCAAGTGAGAAGTTAATATCACACTATATCAATGCATATGGTCGCCTGCAGAGAACAACTCTACTAGATGCTACCTCCATTATTATAGAGAAGGATTATCTTGAGACAGATATAGTGTCGAGAGTAGATATTTCAGTGCCCAGTGTTGATTTTGTTGCACTAGAAGAAGCTATGTTTAATGTTACTCTACAAAGCGATCATACTGCTGAGAAGATAAAATTGAATAATTCAGAAGAGGAGGTATGCCATGAAAAGAAAATTGGTTCTAATCACTTGCGACCTCCAGTTCTTTTGGAAGAGGGTCCTTGTATTGATAATACTGAAAAAAATGGAGGCACTCCTTGGACTGATCAGTGTGGTACTATCCAGCTGAATAATGGTGGCGATGTGAACTCTGAGAAGTCTACAAGTGACTGTTTTATTGAAAACATGGAGCAAACTTCTCAAGAGGCTGATTCGAATCTGGTAGATCCATGCAGTTGCTGCGGTGACAGTGGAGATAGTGGAAAAGCTGGATTGGAGAACCAAAGAGATTACAAGTTAACAAAAAGTATCTCCCTTGGAAGTAGCTTTATCATTAAAGAATCAAACCTTGTGAAAGATGTTAACTGGGTTGAGCTTCTATGTTCTCATTGCTCGTCATCTCTTGGGTCATACCCATCGCAATATTCAGATGCTCCATCAGATGGACGGGTACGGCTGTTCAAATGTTACACATCCTCAGACCTTCCTGTTGGGGGTCCTCATGATGTGTTCAGGTACTCTATATGTGCCTTCTCTCTAGTTTTGAGATAACTGGTGTAACCACTCCTAATGATTGAAAAAAGGAAGTTAAATGACAACTCTTATACATAGTCTGGCAGTTAGAGCTGTTGCTCCTTGTAACTCTCTGAATGGATATTCTGCATTAGCTTGGTGTTCATAAGTTGATTTCATCACTGACATGGGGCATGGTTATCTATGTGCAGGGGACACACATTGGAAAAACTATTTGTTAATTTGTTGCTTGAAATAGCTGAAGATGAAATATCTTTTCGTACAGTAGTGAGAGATTTGAAAACCAAAAGGCCCATGCTGCAAATAGTCCTTCTTAGTTCAAAAGCATGGATGTTTTCTGGTTACTGCTGTGAAAATGAAATGGATGGTTCACATGTGACAGCACATCTGCAGCCTACTGTTAAGCTCCTGTATTCTAACTGCAGTAGTGCGTCAGAAACAGACTTAAGGTATGGTATATGCTAAACCTACACCTAGTCTTTTTGTTGATGGGAAGTATACTGATGTTTACATACCTACCATACTGTCTAAAGCTTTAATTGTACCTCAATATGAATTTTGGACAGATGATTGTATTTCCTGCAAGTCTGTTATGTGCGAAGTCACAATGGCAGTAACCTGTGTTATTTCCTTCTGTTTTCAGGACAGTAGAGGAGTGGTCATCCAAATATCGGGCTGAACAGTTATACATGATGGTCGGGCAGATAAATGAACTTACTGAATGCCTTAGCTCAGCTAAGGATGAGTTCCCTCTTTCTTGCTCGTCTCTTGAAGGAATGTGTCTTTCGTCTCTGGAGCGTTGATTCGATTTTAAGATGCTAATACTTTACTCATGATGCCCCAAGCCGCTGACTGATCATTGTATCATGCATCTCTGGTGGAGACCCTAATCATATATACCAAGCACTGTTCCTGCCTATCTCAGTTTAGTAGTCGTTTGGCGAGCTGGTTATCCCATCTGTACACTGCGAGATTTCTGGACTCCCTCCTGTTGGCACAAGGCTGAGTGACAGACGGAGTTCTTATTCAACATGCTTTTGCTGATAGAGGTTTCAGCCTTCTCGTCATCTACTCTAAGAAGTATTTGGCACATTGTTGTAGCTATACAGCGTTAATGGTCAACCCACTAACCTGCATGTATTCTGTATTCTGGTATGTTGCTAGATTTTAGTACTTGAAATGCATTTATGGAGTGATCTGTGATGAATTATATTTCTTTGACTCTTGATATTTCTTCAACTCATATAGCCTTTTACAAATGAAGGATCCTTGTAACATAAATGACTCCTAGGAAACTGCAGATTAATCAGTCTCTGGCTCTCTGCTGATGTCTAATAACCTAATACAACCATGTTATATATTAATATTATGAATGGTGGTTGCAACTTGCAAGATTTGTGGTGCCTGGTTACATTCATCAGATATAGTCTGGAGCAACTACGAGCACAAAAATATGAATGGTTTTGTTAGTCAATAAAGGGAACAGTGCTGGGGTCTTGCATTGGTGCAAGAGTACAACCATTGTTCCCTGTGATAGGAGGGTACTTGGCTTGCCCCCATCTGTAACATAACATCAACCCCTCAGATTCCTCCACCCAGATTGTCACATGCATTGATGCATGGATGTGTACATATGTTCCTTTTCCTAAAAGAGTAATTTCATCTCAATTGCATTTGACTGTATGATTTGGTTTGAAAAATATACAGTATCACATTTGTTCATATCAGTTAAATAATTTTGCGCAAACTGTCCACTATTTTGGCCTATTGATCACATGGTATGTCATCAAACTCCTAGTATTTTTTCTATTTGTATATGATAATTACATGGGTAGATAAAAAGAACCAAACCCAGCCTGTGGTAAATGAAGTGACTGTACATGCAAACTCATGGATCTGTACATGTGCATGTCCATGTTTTGTCCACTTCAATGTGTTTTGGAAGAACGTGCATGCACCACAGCATCAGACATGATTTGCGTAGACCTTTCTCCACAACCATGAAAGTGGCGTGGAAAGGGCTCATGATTTATCCAGTGTTGTTACAGAAATGGTAAAGCACAGTAGGGCCATGCATGGGATGGGAGGGTGAACAATGACCTACCCGTGAATGACATGTCATATTCTCTTAACTAGCTGGAAAGAAAAGACTACACTTAATGTTGCATTGGGTCCTTATGAATGCACCCCCCTTGATGATGGTGGATGCAAAAGGAGGTATTATTACACATGAACATAGTTAGGCATGATATTAATAGCATGTTGGATAATTATGATGATAAGCGCAATGATCAGAGTGAATTTAGGAATAAACACAAAACAAAGAGACAACAACTTGTCCTGGTCGTACTAGTGAAGTATTTTGATAGAGCAAGCTTAGGTACTAAGCCTTCCTATACCATTGTGTAATGCTCACATGCAACGGGGGCTGAGCCTTTAAAAAATAATAATTATGCCCATCACATTCGGCCAACTCATGCATGTATTTCAACAATGCTTGGTTTTTGTCTTTGTCGTTTTCATTCAACATGTTACATAGCACTAATTAAGATGCAATGTTCGAGATGATGTGCATCTTAATTTGGGGCTCATCAGGCTCTCCCTATCCTTTCATTCATGACATCCAATCCAATAATTAGATCACCGTTTTAGTAAATCGGTCACGACAAACATTGGTGTCTAGTTACATCAACATATACATACACTAGCTGGTACTGTTTCTTGTTGTGTAGTTAAAGAAAAGACACAGTGGGCCAATAGATTATACATGTAAGCTCTATAATGGCAGACATAATGAAGTGGGGCTAGTCCCCCTAATCATATCTCCAGTACCCTTAACTGGAGCTTTCATCATTTGGACACATACCCAAATCAAGGCTGTGATCCAAAGTGAATAACCAACCCTTGCTTTATCTGCAAGAGGATCTGAAATTGTATATTTTTTTACCTTCATATCTGATTGAGTAACTACTTCCCCTTAATCTTTGGCTTCTTGCCCTTCTACACGCTCATGTTAGTTCTTGTCAATGTATATGCATGAAAAAGTGCTTCTATGCTCTGCTGAAAGTAAAAAATAAGATGAAATTCTGTTGATCTGTCATAATTAAGAATGATAATAGTGAAAAAAGGTTTGATCAATATGATACTGCCTTTTTCACTGCATCAGACATGATTTGCATAATACTTTCCAAAGTGACTTTTCACAGAATGTACCATTTTCCTTTACCAATCGCACAAACATAAGATCAGACGAAAATACACCAGTAGTACATTATAGAACTTTACAAGAGTAAATAATATAATGCCTTTTTCACTGTGCAGGTCAAAGCAGGAGAAGCGGTAAGGAACTTGCCTTTGAGCAATGTGGTGGCCCAGGCATAGAGGGATCCAAGGGAGAAAAGGATAGCAGTATAGCACTGGCCAGTGGCCAAAGTCCCAGTGGAGCCGTTGCACTAGTATCTGAATTTTATATTGGCTGGACATGTTATCCATCCATCTATTTGCTCTGATCATCAAACTGTGGCTGCATCCATGCAGCAGCATCTGAGACCAGGTATTTAATGGAATAGAACATTCTACCATATATAGGTGAAGTGAAGCTAGCCTACGCTACGCTACACGAGGGCTGTTGTTGATCTGATCTTCAAGGTTAGTGTTGAGTATAAAAGAAAGAAGTCGGTAAGCTTATATGAGCATCCATATGTTTGTTGTGTTGACTTCTGCATTCTTTTTGGTGGCTTTTTGAGCGTCTGGGATCTGGTGTATCATTTTAGTTAGTTGGTAAAAACTCGATACAATCGAGGGATGCATGCATCCTCCTGTAGTATGAAGAACCTGTTATAAATTAATGGTGGGGAAACATATGCTTGTATTTATTGTTTGAAAAAGCCAGCATGAATCATTGCTCTTTTTCTCGAATTAATAATTTTTTCCAGGTACAAAAGGAGTAGGTCACTCTTTTTTGTACGACATGCAAAAGAATCAGCAACTTGATCTTGTTTAAATTAATTAGTACTTGAAATTGGGATCCTACCAAAACATTATTTCCCCCCTGGAAGCTCGAGAAAGCAAAACACTTTAGAGAAAAACCTACTGAGTATATTATTATCAACTAAAGTGACGCAGGTTTTCTGGGATTTAATTGATCTTCTGTTTGGAACTGAGTGTTTCAAATTTTGGCGGGCTTAGAGGTTGGCCTGGCCGGTGTGTTAAAAGTAGGGATAGCCATGTGTATAAAAATGCTAGTGTTTTTATTGGACGTGCTAGCGTCGGGAGGGCGGCCGTTGCGGGAAATCGGCCGCCTCCTGCCCCCAGTCTTACTTAAACGATGCTTCTAGAGCGTCCAATCACAGTAACAAAAGCAAATAATCCAAGTGCAACATTTTTTTGTGGGTATATGACTTTCTCACGATCTGCCAGAGAATGTGAAAAAAATGGTGCAATGTTTTCAAACACACGAATACGTTTTTTTATATGTAATATACATGTTTCAATTTGTTGCAACATGTCTTTGAGAAAACTGTTCACAAGAAAATATCTAGTGGAAACCAAGGTACAATGAACATTAGTGTAAAACAAGTAAAAAACTACTCCCTGTTTTAAGGTTTCTAAAAATTCTGAAAAAGATATGCCGGGGAGGTGATGCTGTACAAATATATACTCCATCCATTCCTAAATATAGGGTGTATAGTTTTTGGCACGGAATTAAAGAACGCACGTGGAGGGAAAATTTCACAAGTTTTGGGCAAGATCTCTGTTTTCAAGGCGTCCCTAAGGCGTCGCCTAGGCGACGCTTAGGCGTCAGGGCGCCCTGCGAGGGCAAGGCGTCCACCTCGCCTTAGGTGGGTGTCTAAGGCGTCCGCCTTAAGCTATAAGGCGTCCGAGGCGTCTGCCTAGGCGTCCGAGGCGTTGCCTTAGTCCATTTTGGACGCCTTAGCTTGCCAGGCAGGCAGGGGAGCTGTTTTAGGCGGGAAACAGAGTTTTGGCGGGAAGCTGGAATCATGTTGGCGCCAACAGGTAAGAGGGGAGAAAGAGAGAGAGAGAAACAGCCCCCAATCCACACACTCCTCCCCCTCCTTCTCTTCAGTGGCTCCTCTCCAGCAGATCTGGTTCCTCCTCCTCTCCAGCAGCTCCTCCCCCTCCTCTCCAACGGTTCCTCCTCTCCAGCAGCTCCTCCTCTTCCTCCTGTCCAGCAGCTCCTCCTCCTCTTCCTCCTGTCCAGCAGCTCCTCCTCATCCTCCTGTCCAGCAGCTCCTCCTCCTCTGCAGTACAGCAACAACAAGCAAGAGCAACAGTATGCCCAATGCGGAGGGGGAGGATTCAGACTACGTTGAGGATGATGATGATGTGAGCAATGACGATCAAGAGCCAACTAATGTTGACCAAGATGGTGAAGACAACACCAATGCCAATGAGTTTGATGATGATGACTTTTGATTGAGACTTTGAGAGTGGAGAGACATGAGAGAGCTGAGCTGGCCACCTTTATCCCTTTTGCTATGCTGGAATTATCTATTATTCTGTTTGTCTTATGTGGACTACTGGACTTGTGTCATTTGAATTGGTTAATGGTTATGTAATATGCCATGCATTGCAGATTGCAGTTGCACTCATACTTGCTATCTTTCTTTCCACTTTTGTTCGCTGCCTCACTTTTATTTCTATTTTTTGTGGAATGTGCACTGGTAAGTGATACATTATTCTAACATATTTGTTCATGACTTCATGTTGATGCAGAATTCTGTTGGGGAGAAAAGCAAGTGCAAAGAGGATGGGGGCTCTACAACAATCAGTTGCAAGGTGTGTATGGCTGTATGCCTAGTTGCTTAATGCCTACCAAATTCTACTTAATTCTGTTGCTTACAAGTCTGTAAGGCGTCGCCTCGCCTTATGCCTCAGCGCTTAGGCAGTGAGGCGCCCCCCCAGCGCCTCGCCTCGCCTTACCGCCTTAAAAACATAGGGCAAGATTGCACCTGACTAATTGACATGAGAAAATAGAGGAGCTTGACCTATATATGGAAATGTAATCAAATCCCTTGAAAAATTATTCAAACGACTGGTGAAACGCAATACACCTATATTTTGGACTTTTTCTCAAAAAATCTATACACCTTATATCAAGGAACAGAGGGAGTATAAAATTCCAAGTTCAAAATGAAGTTCATTTGTGAGGTATGAGATAACCAAATTCAGTAGTGAATATTGACCACAATATCACTATTTCTTTCATAATTTGTTTTTTTTTCTTACCACCCAATGAGCATGAGTTTGAGCTTCAAATATCACATGTTTATAGGCCATCACACTTCTAATGCACTTCCATTTCTCGGGAATTGTTTAGAAGTTTGAACTTTAACACACTATATTTTATCAGGAATTGGATAGATGTTTTGAAATGTGATATCTGCTGGATACTTTCTAGTCGCGAGCACCATATGGCAAAATAATTAACCAACAATACACGGCAACACTAAATGCCTTCACAAGATGAACACAGCAATTCACAACAAATATGGATGGCCAAAAGCATTGCAACACGGCGTTCATCCATTCTAAGTTTGGGATTCAAGTTGCTAATCGTTTACCAATAATGCTTTGGCCAGCAATGTCGCTGCATTGGACTCGCCGCTAACGAATCTGATCGGGCAAGCCCAAATGCATCCCACCCCGGCCCACCCACCATCTTCTCCGAGCTTGGAGGCGCGTTGAATTTTCATGCCAATGAGCTCTCCGAGCTCCATCCGGGGTTAAGGAGTGGCGAGAAAAAGAATCCTGGGGAGAAAGGATGGTTGAGGGAGCACCAGGAGCGAACAATCTGAGAAGGTGACTGAGGGGGCAGTGATTGGGAATAGTTTCCCAGATACATATGGAGGTTTGTGACTTTTTGAGATTTTTCATAGAAAGCATTGAACTGAAGTGTAAACACTCGATGTATTTTAGTTAGTTCAACGATCAGGGTTTAAATTTCGTTTGAAATAAATTAGCTGACAACAGTCTCAGAACACATAATGTCCATATTATTACTGCGTGAAAATTATGTACTATGTAGATACTGTCCAAGAGAAAAATAAAGATGTGGGCGTGTTCCATTTTCTCTCACAAATTTCACAGCGAAATTCAGTCGAACTTAAAAGTTGCACTATCTGCCAAAGAACAGTAAGAACTAAGAACCACTTCCCTCCTAACGAGACATGAAAAGAAGATTATACAAAAGCAGATTGACCATCCAGCAAATAACCAAGACAGATCGAATCAGTAGTAGTACAGATGCACTCCTCGACCTCGATTAATTTACATTTACACTGAAAGAGAAGTAATTAACTAAGATAAATCCATTGCATCGACAATGCGAAATTTTTACAGCTGCATTATTGGATCATCTCCTCTGTCTCTTGTCTTTTAACTGGACTTGATCGCTCGCACTTGCAGCTCTACACGCGCGCGAGCATGGACGAATCATTCAGTTGGCCTCGGCGACCCGGCTGACGGCGAACACGGAGTCCAGGTCCGCCGGCACGCGGAAGTACTCTGTCGCCTCCCCGTCGTCGCGGTTGCACCGGCGGTCGGCGAAGATCGCCACCGCCGTCCTCGCCTTCTTGGGCGCCGGCGGGCACGTCGCCGCCTCCCAGGGTATCCTGCACCCTTCCCCTCTCGGCGTCGTCACCTCCTCCTCCTCTTCCACTTCCTTCTCCTCCACCTCCCCTGCCTCGCCGCTGCTGTCGCCGCCGCCGTGTCTTCGGCGGCCGACCTTGACGGGCCTGAGCGGCACTGCAATCCAGACCGCTGCCGCCGTCGCCTTCTTCCTCCTCCCGCGGACCGCCGCCTGGTCGTCGTCGACGGGGGCGTGGGCTTCCACTCGCATGCCGCCATGGCGGTGCAGCTGCAGCTTCGCCATCTCTTGCAACCCCATGAGCGCGGGAAATGGACCTGGCTCGCTTAGCTAGCTTGTGTTTGAGTGTGATGAGCAAATTGAGCTGCTGAGAAGACAGCAATGGAGTGAAGAAATAGCAACAGAAGAAAGCTTTGGCAGCTAAGAAAAATGAGGGAGAGGCTTTTAGGGAGGGCTTTTGTGAAAGCGAGGAGGGGCTGCTTGAAATATATAACGGAGACAGGGGAGGATGAAGGCTCTGGTAGGGGTGGCTGGGCTGGGAGGGCGATTAGCTGGGGTAGATACAATCTTGGACTCTTTCTGATTGACTGCGCATGGGGATGGGGGTAATGTATCAGGTGAAAATGATTTATCAGTCATGTGGTGATAATTGGGTAAGAAAAAAAATTGGTTCAGGCACTGAATTTTTGTTTTCGAGAGTACGCAAACTGTGTACCATTTCTTTACAGAAGAGAGCAACAGCACTCCAACACCTGAAAGACACAGCAAAGCTGCAGATAGCTGCTACTCCGCTCCCGCCCGCCAGCGCCCATTGACGCAGTTCATCAAGATGAAGGGGCAAAGTTCAGATCCACCGAGCTGCTTCCGTAGACACCAGCAGGTTAACATGCCCATTGAGTTGAAACCTTTGCGCTTGGCCTCTGGGAGTAGCTTCCTGGAATGGAACCACCAATCTTCCAAGCTGTCCGTGCTAGCGGGGATCGGATTGTCAATATGTGAAAAGCATCCCACAAGTGTGCACGGTTCAGTTTTTTTTTTAAATAGTCACCTGGTAGTCCTTAGTTGATAGAGATTTTCTGAAAGAAATTTAAACTAACTTAGAGGTAGGTGCGGCATCGCACATGGCGACGGTGATAGCCTGGTTGGTTTAGGGGCAGCGCAGCATCAGTCGAGTCGGTGGTGATTGCGACATGGTAATGGAACACGGGGATGATCGCATTGGACGCAAAGATGTTTCAGTCGTCAGGTTTGGACCGGGCTTAATTTGGATTCATATACTAGACCTGCTTTTGCAGTCATCTTAGGAAACTAACAATTGGTGCTTCAGGCCGGGTGTGAAGACTGAAAAATTGGGAGCAGAGGGAGGCAAATCTGCAGTGGGCAATGCTTTGGCACATGGTCCTTTGTGCTTCACATGAATGGTACAGTACAGTTCAAAGCACACACACGTGCGTACTGTTCACTGCAGTCTCATAGCCAACGGCCATTCTTGAATACTAGGTCAATGTCTATCTGTCACTAATTTGTCAAATAAAGTAAAAATGTCCTGGAAAATCACTGATGCGATAACATTCGGCCACACTCTGTTTTGTTGCAGATTAAGAAATGAAAGAAAACCATGGCCCTTGCAATCGAGCCGGATGGATTGAGATCATTCGTGATGGAAAGCCTTAAAAATATATAGTAGTGTTTCCCTCGCTCGCCCCCCGTAGATTCACCGGCGTACACGATCATATAGATATAAGTTGTCTCTCGTCTGAACACATTATATATGTTTTCTCTTACCGGAAAACAGTAGGAAAGGATCCTACTATGTAATTGTATTAATAAAAATATTTACAAGGGAGTATATACAGAAGAGTGAAGGGGAAAGATTACAAATTCTTTCCTATCCAAGAAAGAAAATTATTCAGAGTGTTTTCTCTCTACTCCATGGGTAACCAGAGTAAGATCTTCGCTGAAACTTCCAAGCCATCTTCCCAGAGAGGGCCTCTCAGTTCTGAATATTTAATCATTCCCGATCTTCTATACGTTCAAACAGCATGGAATGACTATACCCATGCTAAATGGAGTGTTAATGGCTATTCTTGCAAGCTTAATTTCATCAAAGGTTGACATCCCGATGAGCTTGTGAGGTAGAAAAGCATTTCCAGCATGCCTGAGAAAAACAGTAGTTCTAGAAGAGATGAAGCTGAGATTCTTCAGCTGTTCATGGCAAAGGATACAACTGTAAGAGTTAAGATAAAATGTTTTCCTCTGCACCATATTTCTGGTGCTAAGTTTGTCATAAAGGAGCAGCCAACAACCTTTTCCATTTGAGTCGACAGGCACTCTTATTTCATCAGCGTCTCCCTGAGTCCGAAGTGCAGTAATGTTCTCTTGCAATGGGACTGAACTGAGAGTGAGCCTGAGCAGAAATAGGTCCATGAAACTTGTCTGCTAGATCATGCAGTTGCAAAGATGCACTGAAAGGATATTCAAGTTGGTGGCATAGGAGCAAAGCTCAGCATAAAGTTGTTGTAAAGGTTAGTCAGACCAATTATGTAGTCAAAGCAGCAAAGAATCACCCGAGCCTGGTTTACATGTTGCCACTCTTTGAAATTGGGGAATCAGTTTTAAATGTGTCTTCCACCAACATGGTAACAGTTAAGCAAGAACACACAGAAGTATTTATCTGTTCTCGTGAACCATCATATCACAACAAAATGGTCAGACCGATGCAAGGTGCGACATGGAAGTGGACAAACCGAACCGTGCTTTTGCACAAATTTCTTGTAATTTACATCATGATAGTACAACTCAGGCCACAGGAGAACATGCCTCATTGCGAGCACAGTCCCAAGACACCTTACTTGCCGGGGACAAAGTTGGTGGCGAATGCCCATGCATTGTTGTTGACGGGGTCGGCGATGTGGTCAGCGAGGTTCTCAAGTGGGCCCTTGCCCGTGACGATAGCTTGGACAAAGAAGCCAAACATTGAGAACATGGCAAGGCGACCGTTCTTGATCTCCTTCACCTTGAGCTCGGCGAATGCCTCAGGGTCTTCGGCCAAGCCAAGAGGGTCGAAGCTACCGCCTGGGTAGAGTGGGTCAACGATCTCACCGAGTGGGCCGCCGGCAACACGGTACCCCTCGACGGCACCCATGAGCACGACCTGGCATGCCCAAATAGCTAGGATGCTTTGTGCGTGCACTAGGCTGGGGTTGCCGAGGTAGTCGAGACCACCCTCACTAAAGATCTGGGAGCCGGCCTTGAACCAAACGGCCTCGCCAAACTTGACGCCGTTGCGGGCGAGCAACTCAGGGAAGACACAACCAAGTGCCCCAAGCATGGCCCA
The DNA here is from genome assembly GCF_018294505.1 of Triticum aestivum. Taxonomy (NCBI): domain Eukaryota; kingdom Viridiplantae; phylum Streptophyta; class Magnoliopsida; order Poales; family Poaceae; genus Triticum; species Triticum aestivum. The sequence continues at coordinate 123,600,567 of NC_057810.1, read as the reverse complement.
GCGACAGTGGATCACCTCCAGCTCCCGGTTCTTGGAGAAGGTCTCCGGGTCAGCCGAAAGTCCAGCAGTGTCCCACCCATAGTCGCCAGGGAACTCACCGGTCAGGGTAGCTCGGAGGCTCACCGGAGAGTGGGCCGAGGTAGAGCACACGGTCAGCACCGTACCATGGGCTGCCGGAGGAAACCTGCTTTGCCTTTGCTGCGGTCTTGCGCATGGTGACGCGGGCCTCGCCCAAGAGAGCCAAAGATGGTACATTCTTCACCGCCTTGCCGGCAAAGGTCGAGGAGGAGAGGGACATGGTGGCTGCCGCCATTGGAAAGCTAACAAAAGTGTCTGATGTGTTGTATGGGTTCTCAAAGAGATGAGTGAGTGTGGAGATGATTTGGTAGTAGAGGGGGAGGTGGCTACTTAAGGCAGCAGGAGGTGTCACAGGAAATCCATTCAGTGTGCAATCTGACAAGATAAATAAGGATAGAGAGAAAAATCTTGAGCTTTGCTGCCATTGGTGCTGCACAGATCTCTTGCTCTCAGAACACTTGGCGCAGTGAGAGCCAGGAGAAATGAGTATTGCTGTGAACTTGTGGCCAGGAGTGGCTGTGACTGGATTTCGTTGGAGACAGCTGATTGAATCAAGTGTGTGAGTGAGACCTGCATGGTTCGCATGCACCAGAAAGCATCGCGCGACGAGTTGTTGCGCTCACATATCTTTTAGATTTCAGAAAATCAAAATAGGATGCGCCATCTCCTCTGGTGAAAGATCACATTATCGAGCCAAATTCCATACATAAAGCTAGATATATCCATTTTTACCGTAATGAAAAATGTAGGTCCATCTTAATTTGCCATTCAGCTGATAAAATCAATTTATTCCAATTTACATCTGAATATTCTATATATTTTAGTTTAACGTGGAGACTAATTATACTGCTACTGAAATAAAAGAAGTTATGTTTGGTTAAATAAAAACAAAACTATTAATTTAACCTTAAAAGAAAATGTTCCTCTATTCATGATAAATCTTTGAACAAAAATAAATAAATAAATCAAAGTGTGTAACATTACCAATGGCCCTTGCAGTTGGATACCAAATGACTCCTTCACTGAGAATATGGTAGGTAGACGCTGCAGAATGAGGACCAGAACTGCTCGCCCATATAAACTCATCCTGCATCTCGAACTGGAGTTGGATATTTTGAAAAGCGTCCCACAGGTATGCATGGATCAGTTTTAAATGGTCACCTGGTAGTTTGATAGACATTTTCTGAAAGAAATTTATACTAACTTAGAGGTAGGTGCGGCATCGTGCGTGGCGATGGTGATAACCTGTTTGGTTTAGGGGCAGTGCAGCATCAGTCGTGTCGGTGGTGATTGCGACATGGTAATTGAACACGGGGATGATCGCATAGGACACAACGATGTTTCAGTCGTCAGGTTTGGACCGGTCTTAATTTGGATTCATATACTGGACCTTCTTTTGCATC